>NC_142043.1:72522623-72822623 GCF_982192425.1 Myodes glareolus | reverse complement strand
GTAATAACCATGTATACTCACAAAAACAGAAAGTCATAGGCTGTCTCCTCAGCAGCACAAGTATATTCAACACTATTGCAATATTAGAAAGGAATTCATATTTTAAAAAATCTAAGTCATAAGGAAATTCTTTCAAATAGAGATAATCTTTCTTTGTTTATCTCTCTTTGCTTTTTCTTATTGCTGAGTGTATGTTCTTCAAACTCAAGGTAAGTATAAATTACCTTATAAATTATTTCAAATGTAATCTTATAGTGAAATTTAATTTACTATGTTTCTCAAAAATTTTTAATCTGCTTAGCATGCCAAAAGACATATGAATTACTAATTGAGTCATTTAAAGAAAGCTGACTTGGCAGTTGATGAAAATGTTACTTTCTTAGTTAGAGTTAGTATTATGGAGAGAGGAAGAAAAGAAAAATATATGATTATTTTTTTTAACCTCTAAAAATTTTCTCCACTCATTCTTCCAATTACTTTCATAGACTGAAAAGAGGTTGCTTTTCATAAACACAAGACTCTGAAAATGAATCTTTGAATTCAAGGTCAAATATAAGATATGAGTGCTTTGGCCAGAGCCAGGGGATATCGCAGTGTATCACTGCAGCAGGAAATGATGTCAGCCCGAACTGGGATCTGGGGATCCCTATATTCCTATAAGGGCAATTACCATCAGACACAAGGGTGACCAAGAGCAAAATCTTCCGGGAAACTGTATTGTAGTCACTGCTTCTTCACAGGTAGGTCTTTAATATGAGATGTTTCCAGGCTGTCAAGTCACATGCTGGACTTAGATTGTGAAGAAAGTGAGAATAAATTTCTCACTATGAGCAAGTCTCAAGATTAGATAACTGATTCTCAAGGAATCATCTCCTTTATTGACATGATTAGTAGTCTCTGTATAATCAGAATGTAACCTTTGAGATCCCCTAACCTGAATAGAGGTGAATAAATGACATGGCAACCATTGTCCTAGGAATGGATTTTAGTATGTGGATTCTGATGGAGAGAAACAAGAGTAGTTATTTTGACAGCTTTACCCATATTCTTCAATTTTTATAAAAAGGTTCTGTGGTCAATAAATTTGAGAGGCCTCACATAGAAACCTCTTAAAAACTCATGAAGTTCAATGGAACTTCTTTCAAATATACAAAGCAAAGCATGTATGCTAGAGCTGCTTGAGCCTACTTTGTTCCAAATCATTTGCCTACAACTATTTTGTTGGCTAATTTTGAGTAATATATCTTAGGAACTTCTATAAAACAGATATTAGGCAAGTGTATAGATACGTCATCACAGAAACATACATTTGAAGATAGAAAGGGCACCATTCTTTTGACATCAGCCATAAATCAATGCTAATAAACATACAAACAACATAGGTCTCATGAAGATACAAACACAGCTAATCCTTCTCTTTGATAACTTTCAGAAGATCCTAAAATGAAGACTCAGTTCATTTGATGTCATATGTAAAAACAAACTGAAAACAGGTATATGCATTGAAGAAGAGATAAATAGATGATGGTCGTTTCACACACAAAATTATGTGTTATGTTGAGATAGATTGAAGGAATGTATCTCTCTGTGTCACCAGAGCACAAATAAGACACCATTAGATCACTGTTAGATAGAGTCTAAATTAGCAGTAAGACTTTAAGGCAAACATTATTTTAATAAGCTATTATGCACTGGGAAATTTTTATTCATTAATTAATAGATGCTAGATATACTCCTGGTGCCCTGGGTTCCTGGAATGAAAAACTATGGTGGCTAGTTTTATTTCAACTTGTCACAAGCTATAATTGCTTGGGAAGTGAGAACCTCAATTGAGAAAAATGTATCCAACATGTTATCTTACAAAAAAAAAAACCTGTTGTGCATTTTCTTGTTTAGTAATTAAGGTAGGAATATCTAGGACATTGTGGGTGATGTCACCCCTTGACTGTTGGTGCTCTAAGAATACAGGCTGAGCAAAACATGATCAAACAAGCTAGTAAGCAGCTCTTCTCTATGGCCCCTTTATCAATTTTTGTTTCCAGGTTTCTGCTTCGAATTCCTCCCCTCACTTCCCTGGATAGTGAGCTGACTAAAAAGTTTAAGTTGAAATACTCCCCCATTTCCCAAGTTGATTATAGTCATGATGTTTGTTGTCAGAAATAGAAACACTAACTGAGACAAAGGCTATTAGCCTGGCAGCCAACTGGAAGGCTATCATGTCAAACCTGGCTGCTGCAAACACTGATGCCTTGAAAGAGTCACACAAAAACTGTATCTGATTACTGCCGAAGAGTAATGTGAGCTGCTGATGGTACTATTATAGCCATGACTGCCTCAAACAATTTGAACCAACCATGCCATCACAAGCCCTGGTGAACTTCAGATACTAATCATTCTTAGGTAGACTCAAGTCAGGCCATGGCAGGAGCATTTCTCTGTAAGTCCAATATCAGGGCCATGATTGATTCAAAATCAATTCTTCCTATGCAAGGTCCATCACAGAATTTCCTCTCAAAACTTCTTTTGTTGTATCACAAAGACCCTGCAAGCTGCGTGTACACTTTAATTTGATTCCAGGAACTTTTAATTTTCCTCTCTGATCACATGAATATATTAATAGTCTTTCAAAAGTGTCTTATTCTATTCTAGGTGGTTTTATAGTTTCTATGCACTATTTATACTGATTATTAGTTTATGATAATATGATATAATAAGAAATTAACTTTATTCTTTCATGTTTTTTTAAATATTTCTCTTAAGTCTTAAGAAACAAAAGTTGCCAAAGCTGTTTAATGTAGAAACACAAGATCTGAATTTACCTGTAATGGTTACATATACTAAATCAGCACTCATTTGCGACAGAAATAAATTTCTTGAACAGATGAGTTCTTTGGTGGATTCTGCCAAACATTTAAAAAGGATAAATACCTACCTTCAAACATTTCCAAAAGATAGTAGAACATGAACTATGCCCTTCTTTTTGTTGCACAAAACAGGTCAATATTACCTCATTTGGTGAAGCAAAGCAGATCTCTCATGACAAGAAAATTTAAACTAACATCACTTGAAGTAAGAATAAAGCAATAACAACAGCAATCACCTACCATACAACACTGTAGACTTAATCCAGCAGAATATTAAAACATTTACACACTATATTACTTTTTTCAGTTGTGAATAGGTGTATGATATCAGTAACACAATTATTGCAGTTGATGAAGATCACATTTCATGAAATCCAAAATATTTTCAGGAATTAGAAAAATCAGATAATAAAATAGTAACAGACAGAGATAACAAGCATCTATAGTAAACCACAGTCAACACATTATGATGAGACTAAAAACTTAAATATCACTCACAAGCTAAGAATACAATATTCACGACCTTAACTCAAAACTCAGAGTGTCTAGGCATGAATAAATGCTCTGGTTTGTATAACTTCTCCAGGAGACCCCATGTTGGACCTTTGTCATCAGGTGGAAAAGCTGATGCAGTGGAAAGATGGTTAGGCTATTGGGACACCATCCTTGTGGATTAGGTGATTCAGATGTTTTTTGATAGAACTATTTCTCAGGAGAAAGGGCTGCTGCAGAGTGAGGCTGCTCTGCCCAGAGCTATTGCCCTAGCCATAAGGACTCTCAGGAGGGCAATACAGTGACTCCTGAAACACACCAGTGAGAAGAGATTGTGAGTCTCCTGGGGAGAGTAAAATGAAAATGACTCAGAACACAGAAGAAGTTTAGTATAATATGCTTAGGGCTCATTGTTCTCCAGAAAAAAAGAAAGTGTATATGTGTTCTAGGAGTAATGATGCTTGTGTGTGTGTGTGTGTGTGTGTGTGTGTGTGTGTGTGTGTGCGCGCGCGCGCGCGCAACTGTGATACTGGAACATTGCCTTGAAGGACATGGTGCTCTCTCCTGAGACACAATCTTCTTGACATCAGGCATGCTTTTAATCACAACAGAAGCTTTTCAGTACAATGTAGAGACGAGAAAGAAGATTGTGTGTGTCCCCTGTATGTTGTAAGAAAAGGATGAAGAGAAAGTCTGGAGTAGCTAATCAGAAGCAGAAACTACTTAGTTATCTCTTTAAGTACTGTGATTGGAGGTAGGTGGCACAGTTAATTTGTCAATACTAGACATGTGCAGGGTGAATTAAAGTATATAAAAGAATATTTAATACTCAAAACATTTTCCTGTTCTTTTTATTCTAATTACTTACTGTCTCCTTCTGTTAAGACTTTTATAGTTTATGCAGACTTGAGCATCCACCTCAGAAAATAGCTCTCTATTGCTATCAATCACTTGTTTCCTGGTGAATTAGAATTCATCTGTCACTGTGATGCTCATGTTATATGATACGTTGTAATTTAATCAAGTGATCCCACTCTTTCTTCTGGGTTGACCTAAAGTGTTACTCAGCTGCATAAATGGTCCTTGGTGAGTGAATGTGGTAAAACTGGGAAGTGAGCATCCTAATTATCTTTTCCTGATCAATCTACAGAAATTCTGTGTGCTGTTATAGAACTTTAAATGAGCCATTATTTAATAGTACAATTCTCACTTCCTGACAGTTTCTTAATGTAGACACTGCACTGTTTCAGAAACAGTATCTTACAATGTGTCATAACCTACAAGATCAGACAAGGTACTGAACCCACCAATGAACTTTCCTAACCTTCTGACACCAGAAAAAATGATGTTTTTCACCTGTATCATTCACAAAAGAGAAGACCGTATAGTGAGCTTGACTTGGGGCTCTGGGATGTATAATGTATTATACAAAACCAAGACTGTAAGATATCAAAATCCTCTCATCTCAGGCACCATCTCTTGCATATAGCTAGTTGCCTGAGTGAACCTCAGACCTTACCAGTTCATAGGGCACACATCATAACACTGAAGGCCTGTGTATAAAATAGAGCTGATTATTGGTAGAAAACCACTTAAAATAGCTTAACTAGAAAGATGGGGTAAGATTATATCATGCAGTGTTTACAAGGAACCAATTATTCCAAAATTAAGGTCAAGAAAATATAACAGATGAAAAGCAGATAGGATATTTATACCAGAGTACTCTGACCCTGATTTCTTTCTCAAGAATCTTGATACTCCTTCTGAGTAAATATTTCTCTCTCCACAGAAGGAGATGAAAATATATCATTCTCCTTCCATGTCCTGAAAATTTAATTGATATTCAGGATCACACTTTTTATATGGAGAGCTCATTATACAAATAAAGAAACTACAATAAATGCAGGGTATTTAAGAAAATATTTCAAATTTAAAACATAACTTTTTATGGGTTGGCTTTTTGGATTATTTTCCTTCGCTCAATCACATGTGGACTTTGTCAATACAAAATACATGAGAAATGTAGATATTTGAATTTAATATAGAACACAGGAAAGTTTATAATACTTTTAAGTAAGTTTAAAATACATCACAGCAGAATACTCGGGGTTTTGGCTATTCTTACAAGAGCTGAATTCCCTGAAAGTCCAAGTAATCCCAGACTTCCTGCTTCGTACTCATCAGAACTTTAAGTAAGACCATGTGTTCTCTACCCTTAAGTTTTTAGAACTTCTGCGTGCACAGGTGAATATCTATCTAACAGATACAATAATGCATTATACACATTTATATCCTCTCAGGAAAGAAGATGCAGGCACCATTTCTATATGTGTATGCAGGCTTTAATTAATTTTGCTTTTCCATTATCCACAATATAAAAAATATAATTTAGAGAGCAATTAATGAATAGGAGCAAAGATTATGGATTATGGTGTGAGATTCCCCAAAATACAGTGTAAACAAAGGTAAATATAGTATGGCTGTGTGTAGACATACAACATGTTCATATCCTGTGTAGCTAGTAAGCATTTAGCACCTGACCACTTTAAAAGTGATTTTAGGGAAGTAACCTAGTTCTCACTGAAGCAGTCTCATGGGGGAATACATTTCTTTCTCAGCTCCTTTTAATAAGTGGTCAAATAAAGGAACAGAGTTTAAACAAACAATGTTATCCACATTGTTGTCTATACTAAAATTTTAACTGATGCACAGTCTTCCCAGAGTAAACCCTTGTTCTACCCTATGTGCATCTGTGTGTGTTTCTGCATGGATATACAGGCATACAAGTATATGTGACATGTACGTAGGTACATGTTTTATACGTGCTAATTAACATTGGTAATATAATTATTTAAAATAATTTGGGAAACCTAAAGCCCATATTTGGTTTGTGGATCAACCATGATGTGATCTACTCACATACAACACTGCAAGACCTGGTAATACTTGGTTTATCAAGTGAGTAGAGGGAGGACTATCTCCTATTCTGCTCTTCTTGAAAAAAACATGGTGTATTTAGATTTTTGACAGGAAAAAATACATCAGTGCCACATATATCACACAAAGGAATGGTCATCTCATTTGAAAGGAAAAAATACCAGACCGAGAGATAAATGAGTAGGCTGAATGTGAAATATGTGAGGAACATTAGGTTGAACTCCAGAGGATTTAATGGGAAGTAACAGGGCCGAAAATCTAAGGAGGAAGAGTAAGGTAAACACTGAAACTTCTCATTACGTGAGAATTTACGGATTGGTAAAAATGGCAGATGTAATGATAGAAAAGTGAAGTCCATACACAGCCTCTGTAGTAGGCTGTACTCAGAAAGAAATGAGATGTAATCACCACCACAGTGGTAGATGCTATTTTAGCAGTTTTAATATGAAAAGCATGAAGTATGACTGCTAGGTGGAAGAATTGTGTGATTTCCAGAAAAAAAAAAAAAACGAAGTTATACAGGAACTGAAGAGTTCACCAGACAAACAATGAAATAAGGACACAGCAGCCTCCCAGTGAGAAAGTGAGCAAAGATAAAATGAAATGTATAAATACTACATGTGCAAAATGCAGGCAGTTTGATGGGATTGTAATGTGAGGTCCATTGAGTAAAAGGTCAAAGAGAAATTTCTATCATGCCAGACACGATGACTCACTCTGGAAATCCCACCATTCAAGAGACTGAGGCAGGGAAATTGGGAATTTGATGTCAACCTTAAACACATGCCAAGAACTCATCTCTTTTACTTTTTTCTTTATTTAAATCAATGCCCTAATTCATAGAATCTTATAAATAATATTAAGAAAAGCACAGAAATTTAGTGTGCTAGCAATGATACTCTCACTAAGAAAGTATACTCTATTGGAAGATGTAAACTATAAAAATATAGAAATCGTTGGATGATGCTGGCACACATCTTTAATCCCAGTACTCGGGAGGCAGAGGCAGGTGGATGTCTGTGAGTTTAAAGTCAGCCTAGTCTACAGAGCTAGTTACAGGATAGACTCCAAAGTTACAGAGAAATGCTGTCTCGGAAAAACAAAAAGAAAAAAAAAAGACACAGAAATCAGCCGCCATAATGAGGCTTTCTTAGCAGTGCACACAGTTGTGCATTGAGGAGCTGTGGTGCCCTTTGGTTAACCCTACTTCCCTCTCATGTCTCAACTTATTCATCTTTTCTTAAGAAACATCTCTGCTACTCTCATTAAACCACTCATATGGCAGAGTGTGCCCTGTCTTTAACTCTATGCATTACAGCAATCATTTATTTATTGAAGGGCTATTTGATTTTATTTTACCTTCACAAAAATATGAATCACGTTTGAGGGAATGATATTTTTAAGGCATGCGTCTGAATATTAACAATAGAAATCAGAGACTACTCTGGCCCTAATACACTCTGAGATGGGTTAGAGAGAGGGTATCCATGACAATAGGAAAGCATAGATATGAGTTGGTGTGAGAGCAGATTTTCAGGGTGATATTGATAACTCATCAATAAAAAGCATGCAAAAAGAATTGAGCCACAATTGATGTTTTCCTTTTTTTTTTTTTTTAATTTGGCTGAACTCAAACCCATGGTAAGCTTTGTGCCTCAGCTTCATCGGGGCTGGGAATACAAGGGTAAAGCACCTGTCCTTAGTCCTGGGAAACTCAGTATAATTCTCAGTACACTTTGGAAAATCACCAGATGTGGTAAGCAGAGAAAGGGTTAGATATGAAACTCTGTGAGGATAAATAATTGTTTGCAAATTTTAATTTTATGACTGAAGCTAAACATTCTGTCTCTGACTTAACTGAAGATCATAAGTATTAAACTGAATAATTTTCCCCGTCTGCAAGAATCCTTCTGATGACTTGCTCTTCTCTCTTCCAGGAGATGAGTGTCAACTGCTCCCTGTGGCAGGAGAACAGCTTGTCTGTCAAACGCTTTGCATTTGCCAAGTTCTCTGAGGTCCCTGGAGAGTGCTTCCTCCTGTTCACCCTCATCCTCCTCATGTTCTTGGTATCACTGACAGGCAATGCACTCATAGCCCTTGCCATCTTTACCAGTCCAGCCCTGCACACACCCATGTACTTTTTCCTGGCCAACTTGTCTCTCCTGGAGATTGGCTACACTTGCTCTGTCATACCCAAGATGCTGCAGAGTCTTGTGAGTGAGTCCCGAGGGATCTCTCGGGAGGGTTGTGCCACACAGATGTTTTTCTTCACTTTCTTTGCAATAACTGAGTGCAGTCTACTGGCAGCCATGGCTTTTGACCGCTACATGGCCATATGCTCCCCACTCCACTATGCAGTCCGAATGAGTCGTGGGGTATGTGCCCATTTGGCAATGGTTTCATGGGGAATGGGATGCATAGTAGGGTTGGGACAGACCAATTTTATTTTTTCTTTGGACTTCTGTGGGCCCTGTGAGATAGACCACTTCTTCTGTGACCTTCCACCCCTCCTGGCACTTGCCTGTGGAGACACATCCCAAAACGAGGCTGCCGTCTTTGTGGCGGCAGTCCTCTGCATATCCAGCCCATTTTTACTGATCATTTCCTCCTATGTCAGGATTCTGATTGCAGTGCTGATGATGCCTTCACCCGAGGGACGCCATAAAGCTCTCTCTACCTGTTCCTCACACCTACTCGTAGTCACACTCTTCTATGGCTCAGGATCTATTACCTACTTGAGGCCCAAGGCTAGTCACTCACCAGGAATGGATAAACTCTTGGCCCTCTTCTATACAGTGGTGACATCCATGCTGAACCCCATCATCTATAGTTTACGGAACAAGGAAGTCAAAGAAGCACTGAGGAGAACTCTGGGCTTCAGAAAAGTTCTGAGCAGGAATAGGTAACAGAACCACACAGAATTATTCACTAATAAGCATGCATATAGAACCAGAGTAAACAAACAAACATTGATACAATTTTCTGTCTGACTTATTGGTCTGGGATGTCATTCTGTATGTTGTTAATGAATATCGCTTTTATTGGTTGATGAATAAAGCTGTTTGGGCCTTTGGCAGGGCAGAATATACCTAGGTAGGAAATCCAAACAGGAAAAAAGAAGGTGGAGTCTGGGAGGCACTAAAGGAAAAAAGATGCCAGAGCATTCCCGGTAAGCTATAGTCACATTTACTAATTTTTACAAATTAGTAAAAATTAGTTATTTAATTGTGGGAGCTTGTCAGCAATATGCCTGAGCCATTACCAAAACAATTATAATTAATATTTATCCTCTGAGTATTCGTTCAGGAACAGACAGGCAGGAGAGAAGGTCCAATTACAACTTACGTTGAATATCTTAGTAAGTTTAAAGGTACCTTTGCATTCAGGGATATGTTCTAATTACGAATTCTGAAATTATCTCAAATACTAAGGGATACAAGTAAACAGACCAATACAGTAGAAAGTATTCTGTTATATTTAAGTTCGGGATGAAAATCTAAATTGCTGTATCTCAGAAGTTTTGCAAATTCTAGTCCCTGATGCCCCCCAAATTTCTGCTTCCTTTCCACATATATTACACACAAATCTTTATTCCAATGTAACTATATAATGGTCTTATATCAGTCCATGTCTTTATTTCATAGTATCACATGCTGAAAGTCTTTGAATTCTTTTGTAAATTGTAATTAACTAAAATACAGTAAATATTACAATATACTGAAATGTTAATTTGAAACTATTTGCTTTAAAATATTAAAACATTTATTTTCAAGTGTTTCCACGAAAGTTTTTTTAATGCTAAATGATCAATATTTTGGAACTTGCAGGTTATTCAGGTCAGAGAAACAGCTCGATTAACTGAATGTCTTTACCTCTCCCTCCATTCTTCCCAGTCCCATCCCCAGTCTCATCCCCAGCTCTGCAGCAGAACATCCACTGTAGTAGCCCCTCCTCTCTGAAATCCCACCCAAAAGATCATGTAGACCTTCTCCTGCAATATTTCTTCACCCAATATTTCTTCGTACTGATATCCCAGTATGTAACATCTGCAGGCATTCCCTGGGATGAGCAGGTCCTGCAGGCCATGGAAACAGGAAGGTCAGTTGCAGATCTTAGTCTCTCCCTTCTCTCTTCCAAATCCAATTCCTTTTGACACCTCTAGCTCTATAACAGACGACTTGTTTCAGCCTCATCTCCATCTCTGTTCCCATCTTCACTGCAACACACAGGTGTTCACCTCCAACCTTTCTTCCTCCACTCATCACTTCATCCTAGAAGCCAAAACCAGAAGGCATTCTCCAGGAAACCACAGGTTACTTCTGCCAGGGGAAAAAAGTATTCTAACTGTGGATAGTCAAGGCTTCTCCTCTCCAGCAAATTCAAACCTTTAGTCTCTCCGCATCTCTATAGCAGATCATCTGATAAGGCCTCCACCTCCTCTCTGCACCCATCTCTAGTGGATCATACAGAGCTTCTTCTCAAGACTTCTTCCAGACCCAACTCCTGCTGACTCTCTCTGGTAACCTGCCAGCCATGTCTGGCTGAGAAGTAAGTAGGCCAGTGAGGAAGGTAAGTAAGCTTCAGATTTTTCACTCACCCTCCTTTCCTCCATATTCAATCACCTGTCTCATCTCCAGATCTGTAGCAGACTATCTGTTGTGGCCTCTTCTCATTCCCTGCCCCTGTTCCTAGAGGACTGAGTAGATCCTGGTACAGCATACAACTTTCCTCCTTCTTGTGGGCCATGGGCCTTCCCTGTTCCTCCCTCCTAACCCATCCACATGAATGTGAGTTCCCAAAACTTAGAAACACATTTTACATGGAATACCCAATGGCCACAATTATCAGCATCCCAGAAGAATTTCTTACCAGGAAACACACAGCCACCATACTTTCCTCAGAATCAGAGAGTGCAACAGAAACCAAGGAACAAAATATCCACGCAACAAAAAAAGGCTATACATCAGCATCTCTAATTACAGTCTTCCCAAATTTAGACCTGAGTGTAATATACAATCAATTAAAGGACAATATGTCTCCCAATAGAGACAATCCTACAAGTTGTAATGAAATCTCACAAAAGTTGGATCAGGGTTCTGTTCGTGTCTTTGCAGGAAAACAGAAAATACCCATCTTTAAGTAGCCTAGAGACACTGGGCATCTAAATTTCTAAAGAAGAAAAATATAGCCATCTAGAAAGAATCAGCAAGCAATGAGAAATCTGACTTATGATACAATATCCTCCACAGGATAAAATCTCAGTACTTAAACATACATATCTCCTCACTTCTCAATATAGAAATAGTCCTGACTCACTTAAAAATCAAAGCTGGCTTTAGAGCTGGATGGTTGCTCTCCTTCTCTAAATTCAAGCGAGTTGCTAAAAGAAAAATTTAGAGTTTCTGTCTCATATCAAGAGTCACCTTGAATGAAGATAAAGTCTGGGGGCAAAAGTTATTAAAACTCTGTTTTCAAAAATTTTACTTCTCTGCATACCTATTTTTGTCTCTATGGTACCTTTCTTTGAGTACATGTCTATATAAATTCACTTTCTATTTTGATATGAACAATGTTTAAGTTTTCTATAATGAACAATAAATTTTCCTACAGTTATCTCTGAAGTCTCCAGGAAGAAGATGGGACCCCACAACAATGATTCCACTTGGATCATATGGTGCCATTATTCTGCTATCAACACACTAGGATAGGTTTTGAGCTACAAAATGCTCAAGATAATTCCAACTTGGCTAGCTCTGATGGTGTACTTTGTTACAACATTCTGGCCAGATCTTCAAATAAGACCTTCAGAAAAATCCTATCAAATACTCAGAGACTATATACAATTGTACCAGATAGTAATCTTGAAACTTAATCATCATTTTAGTTTTTAAAGGATCCCACAGAAATAATATTGCATCCAAGACAGCTGGAAGTAATTCTAAAAGCCTCTTATGACTGGGTGCATATTATATTTGTCTTTCTGGGTCTGGGTTACCTCACTGAACATGATTTTTTCGAGATCCATCCATTTGCCTGATAATTTCAAGATGTCATTATTTTTTTCTGCTGTGTGTTACTCCATTATGTAAACGTACCTCATTTTCTTTATCCATTCTTCATTTGATGAGAATTTATATTGTTTCAAGATTTTTGCTATTACAAGTAATGCTAGTATGAACATAGTTGAGCATTACACCTGCTCTATGCATGGACATACAGACACACACATGTGATGGAGGAAGGTATGAGCAGTTTTCAGCTGCTTCGATTGAACTGATATTTATAGCACGTCAGATTTAAGTAGAGAGCATATGCTCACAGTAAGCTGGTGATGTTTACTGAGGAGAACTAAATACTTCACCTTAAATCAGAAAGGATTCTCAAATTTTAAATGCATTTCATATCCAATTAGACAAAATAACAAACTTTTAACAAGCTTAATCATTACCAAACATTAACTGAGTCAACAGTTACATTATTTGAATGTTTGAGTTGAAGAAAATATTATGTTATGTAGGTGCATAGAAAAATATTTATACATATTCATGTTTATTTCAGCATAAACATTATTGTCTTAATGGTGATTTTTATATACAAAACAAAATGGATAAATAATAATTTTTATAAAATATGAGATTACCATGCTAAGAGGCTTTAAGGAAATGAAGATTGATGACCTTGGAGCATAAATTGTTTCAATCCTTTTGTAACCTGGTTGGCAATCTTTATTAAAAAATGAATATGCTCTAACATTTAGATAAGAAATTACATTCTTAGATTTAGCAAAAATAAAAATTATTCATTTGTTCACTGAAAGATATATATGAGAAAGTTCTTTCCACATCATGTGCTCCTAAATGTAACCAAAAGTATAATTGTTGTTGCACATCTTGTTTTCATAGGTGGAATGATATGTGAAAAGCATAAATGTTAACAACAGAAACCAGTCACAATATGAATTACGTGCTGCTTATTACCCTAATTTCAAAAGCAGGCAGCTGTAAGGCACAGTTCAATAGTATCTGAGAGCATCCTTACTAGAAAGAGTCTCAAGGAGCACTGAGGGTCAGTCACAGCAGCTAGGGGGCATCTTCAAAACTGAATGTAACTTTAAATATGGAGTGTCTTCAGTGTGTATTACACAAAAGGAATAGATAATTTTTTTAAAAAGTGAGATGAACCCTGTAGAAGAATCACATAAAATTTAATAGCTTTATAATAATTCATGCTTCTATTTCTTATATTTTCCCCCATGACCACAATTCTTATTTACTTGAATTCTGCTTAATTGCAACAGAGGGACTGACTCCCTAAGGTCAGAATTTCTAACATATTTTGTTCTAATGTCACTAGTCTACAAAGGTTAAAAGGCAGATTATAGGCAAACATGACTTACAAAATAAGTAGAGTCAGTTCTGTGGTGAAGGTTAGATACACCTAAGATTCAGAGATGCAAGGACTACAGAGGTGAAAGGTGAAGCCAGCCTAAGAAGTGAGGTACCCAAAAACCCTAGACACATCTTCCATTAGGATGAGCAGTCAGTATTCTAAAAACGGTAACTTTACTTTTATTTCTTATATTTTTCAAAGTATTGCTTTGTGAACTGTAATGATAGTAAAAGCATTTGTTTCACAGTTAGAGGCTATAAGCAATGCAGGTGAGAGGCACAACAGGGATTGGAAATTAAAATTACTATTGTCAATAAAAAACTAATTTACAATAAATTAAACCAAAGCCATCTTAAACTTGACCATCACAGGTGATATTGAGATTGGACTGATTACTAGCTTCATCCATCAGGATAGCCAAGTGAATGGCAGGAGAAGCTGTGCCAGGTAGTTATGCTAAAGCATGAACTGACATTGTCCTCAAACCCAAAGGAGATTTCATAAGAAACCAAATTATAGGTTTGAGAAATGATTTAAATAACCAAGAAACTGGATTTCTCTTTATCACATAGTCATAATTCTATATGCATTAGCTTTAATCTGCAGAGAGTGGCCACTGGGGATTGGGGAGTCTACATTTTTTATTTGCACTGCTTACCCACAATGAGCCTTGCAAATGCTCAATGAGTTTGTTATCACTCTAGTTAGCTCGCAAAAAAAATAAATCAATGAAAAGACAGGTTACTAGGAGCCTTCTACCCATGGCAATCTGATCATGCACCTTATACACAAAGTCCTTTTCTGCTTAAAACTGAAAGGCTACATTTTTTTCTATGAATGTAAGCATGAGAACATTTTTTTTGAATAATTGATGTCAACTATTTGTTTAAAATAGCTATAAATCTTATTTTCTAAGTAAACCTCCAAACATATCTACTCTGTCTTATAAAGTTTCTCAGAATAATAAAGGCCATTTGGAAAATTTTCTCAGGAAACACCATTGAATTTAGAAATTTTTAAAATTTCTTTTTGCTGTGTTTTCCTTAAAATTAGTAACAAATCATATTCTTTAAAAATGAAGAAGTCATGTTGTCCCAGACTGAAATGTCGCCATGCGTGATATCTGATTTTATGGTTTGCTCCACTTTAAATACCATTTCCAGATGTTCTCTGTTGTCCAAAGACCATCCATGAAGGCTAAAAGTCTTACACCTTTCTTTTCATGAAATATTAACTCTCATGTTTATGTCAGTTAAATCCAAAAGGAATGCTTATTGGTACATGCAAGAGAACAATCTGTTTATTACTGGGATCTGGTAACTCAAATTATACTTAGAATATTTATCTCCACAATTTATCAAATAGTTCTGCATATATCCATTATGAAATTGGTGAACCACAAGGAAACTGGTGACCAAAACATTCTTTGCCATTGTGGGATAGTAATCAATCTGAAATTTTTCATGTAGTGAAAAATTTTTTTGTTCCATCTCTACTCTCTTACATCCAGTCATTGAATTTCTATGACATCTTCCCTAGCCAGTTATTCCACTATGAGGGCTATAAAGTGACTAAGATGAAATGCGTGGATGTTTTCTCTATTCCATGCAAAGCTCCTGATGTCTTCATTGAGGGTCCTGACAGTTAATAATTGAAACCACAATGCCAAGTATGACAAATATCAGTAAGAAGAACTACAATGTTCCTTGGAAGGGAACTATATTTAAACACATCTATTGTAATTGGTTAGTAGAAAACAGAGCATAATCACTAAATAAAATATGGAAAAGAGTAATACAATTATAAAATAAAATTGCTAATTCTATGAAAGGCAAAGAACACATTTTTTATTTTTGTGGTTTTTTTCATGATTCCCATTGCATATATCTCAAAAAAGTGAGAAAATATTTCACTTTTTATATTGTGTTTGCTTCATATAATGCGTTATTCTGAGACAATACTTTTGTAAGATCTGACAGAACCAGAGCTGAACAAAAGTTACTGGGATCCTGGAGAGGTGCAGAAGGAATTGCAGAGATAATGAGCAAAGGATAAGACATTTCAGTGAAACAGGAGAGATAAGAGCAAGAGATCTATCATACAAAGGAGTGACTATAGGTGAAAAGATACCTTCTATTATTGAAAAATGATAACAGAGCTGAGGTAAAGTGTTTTCAACAATAATTATTAGTATTTAATATCATATGAATAAGTCACTATATTTAGTCATAGTGTAACCTTTGCTCAAATTACTTATAGACAGCATATACAACTTTGTCAAAAATAAGATGGTGATAAAAACAAATTCATGTAAGACTGTCAAAAATTCTCCAGCAAGTGAAGGAAAAGAATTATACACACCTTTATTTTGGGATTAAAACTATTCTTAAATTATATTAAACATTATCTCTAAAGCGGTTACAAAACCTTTTTACCAAGAGTCACTTTATTCATGATAATGTTTGATATCTTAACAACAATATTACATTTATATAACCTTGTACTTCAACTGTGTAATTTGAGTAATTTGTTCTCATGTAATCCAAGTGTTTATTTTACACAAAGGAGCATAAAACACACAAAGTACACATACGTGCAATCAATTTGCATATGTACATAGTCATATTTTTGGTGGCTGTCACACACAAACAAGTTCCAGAGAATATTTAAAAATATTCTTCACAACTTTTCCCATTCTGCTGCATAAAACTGAATATATA
This sequence comes from Myodes glareolus, assembly GCF_982192425.1. Lineage (NCBI taxonomy): Eukaryota > Metazoa > Chordata > Mammalia > Rodentia > Cricetidae > Myodes > Myodes glareolus. The sequence goes on along the minus strand of NC_142043.1, from coordinate 72,806,221 downwards.
AACATGCATTCTAGCTTCAGGAAGATTACATGAATATAATGCAAAATTCTAAGAAATCATGTGAGAATTGTCCTCATGTCGGAAGTATGACTAAATTGGAAAGAATGAGATCATCTCTGGAAACTGACATTTATAGCTTGTGTTATTTGACTGTTGTGTGTGTGTGTGTGTGTGTGTGTGTGTATGTGTGTGTGTGTGTGTGTTTCTTTTTACCTTTTTTTTTGTTTGTCTGTTTTTGAGACAGGTTTCTTTGTAGCTTTGGAGCCTGTTCTGGAATCACGGAGATCTGCCTGCCTCTGTCTTCCAAGTGAAGTGCTGGGATTAAAGGCATGCGCCACCACTGTCCCGCTGTGTGTATGTTTCTTTACATAAACAAAAGGGGACACATTTTATACCATCAGTCTCAGTGATGTTAACTCCTAATTATTCTGTGGCTAAACATCTTTGTTTATTAATTCTACATGCACATTATCCTGCGTCCTAGAGGTTTTATCCTCATTATCTTAATTATATTAAGCAGAAAGAGGATTCTACAAAAAATAAAGAAAAGAAAAGGAAGTATATTTGTCACCACCAACTGATACTGCTCTTCACGGGTAGCAATTTCAAACTTCTATTATACAAAAGTATTAAGAACCTGCAGGAATGTGCCTTACTCTCTCTGAGGAATGAATGGGGTTGGGGGAAAAGTGGAGGGAATGGGAGGAGAAGAGGGAGGGGGAACTGGTATTGGCATGTAAAATGAAAAAAAAGGATAGTTTGTTCTCTTTTAAAAAATAAATAAAAGAACCTACAGGAAAGCAAGTTCAATTGAGAAAAATTATGTTCAAAAATATTTTGAGTAAATTACAAACTTAATAAAGCTTCAGTGAGGTTTTCATTTACTTCTGTCTTAATAGATACAACACCTGATAACAAGTATCTTATAATACATCTTTATTATATTTGCCTTGTATTTCTTTATTTTTGTTTTGTATTTCGGGAGCTTGCAGGAGCAATGGAGAGAGACAGACCCTCACTCTGCAATCCATGCTGGCCTTTCTTTCACATGCTTCAGCCTTTCAAGTGTTGGGGTTACCAGTGTGAGCTACCATGCCTGGCTCTAATTTGACTTTCTAAAACTCTTTACTTGTAAAAATGTGGGTAAAAGAACAGATGACAGACTATACATGCACAGTTGTTAATGCTATTTTTCTTATCAAGGAAATAAAATGAAGTTATTCATGATTTTGTTTCAGCATCCCCTATCCAGTTTCTCTACTACATGAAACGTTAAGGATAACCAGGACAGCAAAGCTCTATTATTGATATTTTCAGAAAATGGAATTCCAGCAATGAGAAGGCTCAATAGCACCCCCCATCACACCAATGGCTTTGTTCTGGTAGGCTTTTCTGAATGGCCCCAGCTGGAAATGGCTCTTCTTGTGGTCGTCTCCATCTTCTATATATTAACCATCTTTGGTAATTCAGCTATTATCATTTTGTCTCGCCTTGATCCTAAACTCCATACCCCCATGTATTTCTTCCTGGCCAACCTTTCCTTTTTAGATCTCTGCTATACTACTTCTACTGTCCCCCAGATGCTGATAAATATACAGAGTCATAAGAGAAGCATCAGCTATGTGGGCTGCATAGCACAACTGTTCATCTTCCTCGGCCTGGGGTCTACAGAATGTGTCCTTCTCTCCATCATGGCTTTTGATCGTTATGTGGCCATCTGCCAGCCTCTGCGTTACACAGTTGTCATGCACTCTCAGCTGTGTCAACAGCTGGCAGCAGTAGCCTGGATAACTGGTTTCAGCAACTCCTTGGTGCAAACAGTCCTGACTTCTTTGTTGCCTCGTTGTGGGAAATACTAGATAGAGAATTTCTTCTGTGAGGTACCTGCCATGCTTCAGTTATCATGCGTTGACACCTGGGTCAATGAGGTAGAGATGTATGCTGCCGTGGTTGTCATAAAGGTTATCCCACTAGGGTTAATTTTTTTCTCTTATATCAATATTGTCAGAGCAGTCATAAGGATACAGTCTTCTGAAGGTCGGAAGAAGGCTTTTCACACTTGCGGGTCCCATCTTCTGGTGGTCATAATGTTCTATGGCTCTGCCATCAGTGGATATGCATACATGGCACCTAAGAGCAGCTCAGCTAAATTGAAGGGCAAGCTTTTGGCACTCTTCTATGGACTCATAACCCCAATGCTTAACCCTCTTATCTATACCTTGAGGAACAAGGATGTCAAGGCAGCAGTGAAGAAGATACTTGGAAGAGAACAAGAGCAAGGATGGAATTCGGCTTAGGTGAAAGCAGGTCCTATTGAAATCCAGTCCTTGGTTCCAGAGCAGGATTACTAATAGCTATTGTTCTTCTAGTCAGAAAAACTATCCTGATTGTGATTACTTGTTACTGTTTATACAAAATAGTCAAATAGTTCAACAAATACAAAAAATGATTAAGGAAATATAAAGTGTTGTTAGAAATGCTGTTTGGAAATGAATAGGGGTAGCAACTTTTTAAAAGTGTAAAAACACATCTACTTGCAATTTAGTCATTTTGTGCCATACAAAACCAAAATGAAATATAATTTCCTACATTCAATATTTTGCATTTTATAAAGATAAAAATAAAGTTTCACGTCTAATATTTCTTTAATCAGTATTTTGAGTTACCTTCTTGATTAATGAGTGGCTGAGGTAATGATCTGCATTGCCTTCTGACTGTGTTACTTGCCTCAGTCTTCCTTACAATGTATTTTTTTATCTCATATTGCAATGTGTAATAGATTTGTTTCCAGTGAGATTTTTCTGCATGTAAGGAACAGAGCATAACAGATTTTTTGGTTTCAGTTCTTGATAGTATACAGGAATTATCTATCATGCTAGGGAATTACCATTACCCTATTTGTTATTCAATAATATCATGTTTTTTTAAAATTAACTTAAGTCATTATCTTGTTTCCAGTTTTTTTGAAGGAAAGATTTCATTTATTTTATGATGAACTTTTGAAAATTTTTATTATTATTTTTTATATAATATATTTTGAGCATAATCTTTGCCTTCCCCCAACTCCTTCTTTATCGTCTCTAACTCACTACCCACCCAACTTCATGTTTTTTCCTCTCAAAAAGAAAAAGAAAAGAGAAGCAACAAAAAACAAAAAAAATGAAAATCAAAACAGATAAATCTAAAAGAAAAAGTCAGTAAGACAAAAACAAAACAAAACAAAAAGTATAAACACACACACACACACACACACACACACACACACACACACCAACAGAATGGAGTTTGTCCTGTGTTAGGTAACTTCTCCTAAGCATGAACCCTGCCATACTTCTCTTCTCAGTGCTAGATTTTTTTTTCTAGTTTGAACCTGTGAAGGTCTTGTGCACGTTATCATAGTCTTTCTCTCAGTCCTTCCTATTTGTAGCCCCTTGATTTTCTTCAGTTGTCTTATTGTTCTAGGTAAGACTTTAAGTCCTATATTTTATAGGTATGGAAATAGTAGACAATCTTGTCTTGTTTCAGAGGAAATGTTTTGAGTTTCTCTGCATTTAGGTTGATGTTGGCTATGGGCTTACTATAAATTGTCTTTATTGTATTGAAGCATATCCCTTGTATCCCTAATCTCTCCAGGACTTTTACCAAGAAAGGATGTGGTGGATTATATCTATTAATTTATGCATGTTGAATTATGCTTGCATCACTGGGATGAAGCCAACTTGATTATATTGAATAAGCCTTTAATATGTTTTTTAAATTTTCTTTGTATTTATTGTTTGTTATTTTCACATCAAGCATCTTAATCCCATTCATTTCTCCATCCTATTGTATCTACCCTCTGCCCTTGCACCACCTTCCCACAAATAAAATAATTTTATTTAAAAATATTTAATAATTATTTTATTATTAAATAAAAATTTAAGAGATAAGAAGATGAAAAACTCAATCTTGTCATGGGAGCTATTATGTGACACACTGAGTCATGCAGTAAACTCTTCTGTCTATATATATTTACTTGCAAGTGTTCATTACAAAGAGTTACTGGTCTGGTTCAAGGTCTCTGGATTCTGCTACAGTCGATGCTGTGTCCTCAGTGGGACTTCTCTTGGATATCCTGTTCTGTCCACCATCTGGAGATCTTCAGTTTAGATGAAAGGCAATTTTACCCAGTGGTCAGCACTTAACAGTTGAAGCAAATTGTGGATGAACTTTGTTCTGTGCCTGTTTATCTTCTGTCTTCTTTGGGGGAAGTAGAGTGCTGATGCTAGGAGCCAACCTGTCTCTTTTTGTTATGAAATCTTTTAATAATTAAGCATTTAAATGCCAGATCTATGAGAACTTGATGGCTGTTTACTGTTATAACTACAATATAGAATCTTCCTGGAGAACTGAACCCAAGTTTAACTGTATTGGATCTCAAATTAACAGGTAATATTTGTACTTGTGAAAGACAAAGAAGAAAAAAAAACCTGTTTGCAATAAAGCTTAATGATGTAACTGACAATAGTAGAGAACAATTTAATATATTTTATACCGTATTTTTGTAAGGGACTTAAAAGTACATACCAATTTAAAACATGAGACTTATTGCTTTTGTAGTCTGAGATACAATGAACAGACAATGACAACATTTAACAGTAAACATAAGTGCATTGAAGTTACACGTATGCACACACACAAAAACAGTGAACAGGAAGTGGATGCTTTTGGTAGGCCCTACCAAAGGCCTGCCACTGCGCAACACACACATGTAACAGAGTCAGCAAGAGGAATTTAGTGACAAAAATGTAAGTAAACAGGGGAACGTGCAGGGTATATATACCTCAGTAAAGATGGCAGGACTTGGTTATCTAACCAGGGTGTTAGTTAAGATGGTAGTAAAGTCAGTCACCTGACCTCAGTTAAGATGGCAGTAAGGTCACCTGACTTCAGTCAAAATGGCAGCAGTCACGTGTTGTCTGGAGAAGTCATGTTTTTTGAGCTGCAGGAGTTTTAAACATAATAACAAGAGAGATCTAGAGGCATGTCTGCCCTGTTACCAAGCTGCAATGCCATAAGTAAGCCAGAGCAGGGTGCAAAGGCTTGAATTGAAAACAGATGCCTCATGGATCTGACTAATCTCGATGGTTTCTGTGGAACCAGTGGTAGTAGTGGCAGGGTAGAATAGAAGGAATGGGAGCGAGAGGAAAAGAGCATTTTCAGGTGGGTGGGAAAGCTCAGCAATAGGCAAAGCAGAGCTGGTAGGACACTGGCAGAGCATTTGGTTTGAGGGTTTATTCTCCATAGCTGAAAACGTGTGAGAACAGCAACGCTGCAAGGCCTATAGGAGAATATCTTCTCTCTACAGCAGGGTGTTGATGAAGCCTGACTGGCCCCAGTCTGGTGACTCTGGTAGAGGCCACTCCAAGCAGTCTCTCATGGGAGGGACCACTTATGACTGGTCCAAAAGAAAAGAAAAGAGAAAACAATATCCGAGAGACCCCGGGTCCCAATGCAAATGCCCTGTTCAGTGTTTGCAGTGCTAGCACTGAAGGACTACCCTGGGTAGTCTGATCATGTTTTTAGCTATGGGAAGTAACCAGAGATGAATGTCAGTGAGGGCTCAACTGTAGCCATGAAGGCAGTGGTTGGGGGCAATATCCCATTTCTAGGAACACCATAGGATTGAGAGGAGCTCCACGGTCAATTCCTTGGGTTCAGAGAAACAGTTTAGCAGACTGGAAAAGGAAAACTCACCACTGAAGCCACTGGTATGCATAGAGGTCAGCATTCAGGCAGATAGAACATGGAGCTGTTTTGAAGAAACCCAGTTCCCGAGCCCAGGGTTCCACGTGTCCTCAGCTGGCCTGCCCAAAAGTGGGAGGAAATGTGGAGAGAGCCTGGCCAAGTCCCAGAACACCAATGTAATGGTAAACCGGTACCATTCCCCAAGGGGAGCAGTGGGTCACTGTGGGTGGTTTAGGGCAGCGGCGGGTAGGAGACCATGGTGGGTCACAATGGGCAGCCAGTCCCATCACCTGAGGCCTTTGGCCTCTGTGGGTCCCAGGTGGGTGGGAGGTGGTGGGTGAGAGACTGGTCTGGCAAGGAGCTGTGGCAGGTGAGAGACAGAGACAGATAGGCATGGCATGCATAGTATTTTATTTAGTGGATTATGAAAGGAAAGGGAAGGGGAGAGGGAAAGAGAGAGACAGAGACAGAGAGAGAAGAGGGGAGAGGAGAGGAGCCACAGCAGCAGCCACCTCTTCCGAAGAGAGATAGGGCAGAGAGAGTGCAGGCTGGAAGTGGAAGGAAGATCCACAAGCCTCAGCAGAAAGTGGGGATGTGGGCAGGGCTTGTCTCTTAAAGGGACAGGAGACACCCTTGCAGTGGGTATTTTTTTTCTTGTTTTCTAGAGGTTTTAAGTGTGTTATAAATTTACTAACATGCCATTTCTAGTTTTTTTATTTTGTTAGTTTGCTTGTCAGTTTTATACAGGCAGGCATTTACTTAGTGATGTGAACTAGCTTCTTAGAGCTCCACTCATCATATCCCATACATTTAGCTATGTTGTATTTTCATTTAGTCCCAATTTCCACCTTGATTTCTGTCTTGACCCAATTTTCATTCAGTGATGAGTTTTTCAGCTTCTATGAGTGTGTATACTTCATGTAATTTCTATTGTTAATATCCAGCTTTAATTCATGATGGCCAAAAGGATGCAGGGTATTATTTCACTTTTTAAAATCTATTGGGATTGTTTATTTCCTGATGTGTAGTAAAATTTGGAGAAAGTTCCAAGAGCTTCTGAACAGAAGGTATATTTAGTGTCCTACTAGAAAGTTCTCTGGGTATCTAGTAGGTCCATTTGACTTATGAGCTTCCTTAATTTTAGCATTTCTACTTTGTTTTTTGTCTGAATGATCTGTCTACTGCTGAGAGTTGAGTATACTGAAGTCTCCCAAGGATCAATATTTGATTTTGTCTGTAGTCAAGTTTAATTTATGAACTTAGGTGCTCTTGTTTTGGGTGCATAGGCATTGAGAATTGCAATATTCCCTTTGTGGATTTTTCCTTTGTTGAGCATGTGGTATCCTTCCCTATATCTTCTAATTAGTTTTGATTTGAAGTATATTTTTTCAGATATTAAAATGGATAGACCTGTTTACTTCTTGGGTCCATTTGCTTAGGACATCTTTTTCATCCTTTTACCATGCTGTGAAATCCTTGACAGTAAGGTGAATTTTGTGGATGCAGCTAAAGGTTGGATAATGCTTTCTAAACTGATCTGTTAGTCTCTGTCTATTTTTTGAGACAGTTACTGTTGAGAGTTATGAATGAGCGGTATTTATTGATTCTTTTTCTTGCATTGTTAGAGTCTGGGATTTTGCCTCCTCTTTTAATTTCATGGTCTGAGATTATTTATTACTTGTATTTGCTTGGGTGTGGTTAATTTATTAAGATTAAAGATTTTATTCTACAGCCTTCTATAGAACTAGATTTATAGATAGATACTGCTTAAATTTTGTTTTATTATAGAATGTTTTTCTCCATCTACTCTGATTGATAGTTTTGCTGGGCATAATAGTCTGAACTGATGTCTGTGGCGTCTTTTAAGTTTGTAGAACATCTCTCCAGGCCCTTCTGACTTTTAGAATCTCCATTGAGAAGTCGGGTATAATTCTAATAGGTCTGCACTTATATGTTATTTGTGTTTCCTCTTGAATGGCTTGTGTCTTCATTGTTCATCCTCCCTAAGTCCTAATGACACCTTGGGTGATAGGCTTAGGACCTTCCTCTCTTTCTCACCCATGGGAACAGCATGGCTCATACTTTCAGTCTTCTCCTTGGGGTGTCTTTCAGGAAACCCTCAGCTTCTTCACCTGACACCCAACCTGAAGGATCCAAAATTCATTCACTTTTGCAATAAAATCTAGCCTTGATATCCCTTGGACAATCAATCCAAATGTGGCTGAATAACCACACCCTAGATCCCAATATTATTCAGAACCTTTTTCAAGTAGTACAAGTGATCTGACAGAATGAAAAGGGTTCTTCATTCTGTATTTCACTCTTTTCCACTCCAAGCCCCGATTGTTTTTATCTGGGGTTCCCCTACCTCACTCCCCAACAATGTGTAAATTTCTTATCTTTCAACTATAGTTGATGGATCTGTAAGTTTATTGTAAAGTGAGAACTGGGAGCTAGACCTGGCAGGAGTGGAGAATGCAAAGGAGTAGGACAGTTGCAAGGTGTGTATCCACCTTGCTGGCTGTTGATGTCTTTCTGCTACCCTCCCCCACCCCTGGATCCTCTCCTGAGGTATGTACAGATCACTTGTTTCTGCTCACTTCTGCCACCCACAAAATTTGATTTTAAATTCTAAAGTCACATTTTTTAGCTGCTGTTTCACTCTACCTGATTTCTAACCATTTGTCTCTTGTCTGTCTGGACTTCAGCCTCCTATGCCCTCCATGTGGAAAGCTATGTGTTTCTCTGTCTCCTGCATCCAGCTATGCCTCTGGCCTGCTAGATCCATGTGGACGTCTCCCTTTTCTTCTGCTACCTGCTCTATCTCTCTTTGTGCCTTCCTAACCTGTGCACTGGGAGTTTTTCTTTTCCTTCCCCTAGGTGCTTCCTACTAAGTCCTTTAATTTCTTTAAATCCTAATGAACCTCTGTGGCCTTGTCTTTCCAGTCTCTTCACTCTCCCCTTGAAGCCCTGCAGCTTCTTTAGCATTCATGGCTTCTAGGATATTGGAATCCTCCCTTGGGTTGAGTTCCTGCTTGTTCCTCTTTGTCCCCTAAGCACTCCTATTCTCTTTGGTGCGAAAAGTGTCTCCCTGACTGCTGGAACCTGCAGCACCCACCATGTGGGAAACTTTGTACTCCTATCTATTAGCTCTGGCCTGCTACATCTACTGTGTCCCTCTACTAAAGACACTCAGAGTTTCCCTTCTCACCTGCTCTCTCCTAGCTTTCTGTCACCTTCCCCAGGAACACTAGCCCACCTGCAATCCCACTATGCCATCATCTCCCATCCAGTCTTCAGTCCCACAGCTTCTGATCTCAGCCAGCTTGCAGAGCACATATAGAAATGCCCTCCACTGAAATTTCATTTTGCAAACTTCTCTCTTCCTCAGACTCAAACACCTTAGTTTCAGTACATACCAATGGCCAAGAAGAAGCAAACCTGGTTTTCAAATCATAACTGCCCCGGCACAAACAAATGACCCTCAAATCTCTTACGTCTAAACTTGTTCTGCTCTACATTTCCAAAAATCGCTTATCTCTAAGGTTCTACTTCCTACTCTTCAAAATCTTTTATCTCTATGATTTCTTTTTATCTCTATGATGTCTCTCTACTTGGCTCCCCCAAAATCTAAGACTATGCTGTAAACTTTATCTCAGGATTTGTAAGTTCATTGAATATGGTTTTAAAAATCTATAAAATCTGTAACAAAATTTGGCTTTAAAATTATATAAAAAGCTTATAATTTAAAATCTGTACATAGCAGCAAGGGGGCAGCAGCACTCAGGAAAGTGGGCCCAGCACCTCTCCTGGAGAGCACAGTATAGTAGAGCTGACCCTATTGGCAGGGATTGGGGTGAGCCAGCCCTTAGGATGTGTGATCAGAAAAACCCGGCCCACCCCTTACTGCTGCATAGGGAGAACTAGTGAGGGAGGAAGAGGGGGATTCTGGAGAGCTTGTTCTGGAGATAAGGATGAGGGAGAGTTGGTGGACTGACAAGCCCAGCTACCACCCAGGCCTAGAACCAAGGTTATGAGTTGGCCCACCCCAACATTCACTCATCTATAATCTGCTGGAGCACACGAAGGTGCTGGTCCTGGCACATGTCAAAGTCTCTAAGAAGATGCTGTGGAACAAGGACTCAAGGTGGATAGTGGTCAGGCTAACCCTGGGAAAACCTTCCCGATGTTTGCATGTAGCATAGGCTCCATACAAACTGACTATTTGGGGGTTGATTTCCCTAATCTGCCTGTTCAAAGTAAGATCACTCTCCCAAAATCCTCTCCTACAGACAAAATCTTCACACTTGGGTCTGCCAATCAAAGGCCTATGCTGTTTTGCTGGACAGCTGAAGATTAAATACTGTCCTGGATGACAGCGGGAGACTGACTACTTCTGCCCACAGCAAACCCGTGGAAGCCTTAGGCAACCGGTCTACATCATTGGTAAGTTCCTGCCATATTAATTGATATATAGGTCATTTGAATCTATATGTCAGCTGTTATTTATTTTTCTCAGATTTCTCATGGTGTTGATGACTAGGCTGATTGATTATAACTTTGGCAGTTTAACAACAGCAAGCATACCAGCTCCTCCTACAAGGCTTCAGCTGCCTTCTCAGTTCTCATTAGTAAAAATCAGGCTGCTGACCTCAATGGAGAGCTACTCCTAGGTCTCCAGCTGACAAAGGCACAGTTTACCTTGCTACTAGACTCTAAAAAGGGAATAAGCTCACAAAGCAGGTTGCAAAGTAACTTTTTGCTATTTCTTTGTGAGATAATTTGTTCATAGATTTGTTGGTTATTTATAGCCGTGGCAATGAGAACATTTTCTGTATAGATTTAAATGCAGTGTTTGCTGCATAGGAGTTTTCTTGCTTTTCCCCCAACTTACGCACTCTTTTTTATTACTCTTTAAGCTATTCCCAAATAACTCTTTTTGTAGATCATTTGTAGTGTCCATGAACTGACATTACTACTTATGTGAGAGAACATACTCTCACAGAGAATAATACAGTTGATGGTAAACGAGTGATCCGCTGTCAACGCTAGGCATCTACACCCGTCAACAGGATCTAGCATCCACCTGCAAACTATAGTGGCACAACAGTAGCACAAATGTTATGAGAGTAACCAACCACTTTTTAAAATTGGATTATGGAATCACACCTGACACTGCTAAAGGAACACAGAAATAAAATGACTCCTAATGGCAAATATAAATAAAGAAAGGAAGAAAATTCCACCCACCAAGTGACTGTCTTATACACATATTTTTATGTGGTCTGTCAGCAGGCAATTTTGTGAAATTGTATCTATGTAAATTTGACTATTAGAACAAAGAATGAATGATATCACCCTAAGACCTCCTGGTATGTGTGTGGTTGGTGGGTGGGGGGTGGAGCAAGGTCACTCCCTTGTCTGTTCAGAAGTCAAACTGCTGAGGTGTTTTGGGAAGAAATTCCATTTTGAAGGGAAACGTCAAGGCTTCGCAAGGTTTTTTCAGATATGACAATGATTTTTCTAAAAGACAAGTGTTAAATCGAGTTGTTCCATGTGGACATGGACCTGCCTGATGGTCTGTCATCTGTACATTCACTGTATAATGTGGGCTCCAACAATTTCATCTCTAGGGAATCCGGTAGCGTTCTTACTTCTTTGGCATCTGTATGCTTTGTGCACAAAGACACATACATGCATTAATGAAGTTTGATAAGTATTTTAAATGGTTTTATCAAAAACTAGAGAAAGTCATAAGGAAAGCCACTGAAAATGTCAGCTATTTGTGACTGAGCCCTCCATTTTGGTCTGCTGATCTATCATGCTTTCTGAATGCTGAATATTTCACACTGGCTTGATTCCTATATCTTTTTAAATCAGATTTTAAATCAGAAATCAAAATGTTGTAATTTTATTTGAAAAACTGTTTATCTATTAAGATCTTGGTCCATTACCTTCCCTTTGATTTTACTTAATAATATTGGCTATGTAACAACGTCTGGCTTCTTGGAATCAGATAGAAGCAGTGAGTAGTGGGTAAACTCTATTGTAAATGTAAAAAAAGTACCCACAAGTTAGCAATCTAGCTTTAAACAGGACAATTCCACAGAAAATTACTTCAATCAATTTCAGTAATCAAGCTTAATTTTTAATGTTATTAATGGATTGTTTAATTTGATATTTGAGCGTTAATAAGACAAATTAAAAATAATTGAGGTGACTTTTAAATTCAGATTTGATGGCTTTAACAAACACATTTTCTTCTTATTTTGCCCAATTTGAAATTTTATAAGTTCTTTTACCTCTGCTTAGACTAGTTAAAGAAATCCAAAAGAACATGCATTTCACATTATTTAAACATTTAAAGAATTTTACAAACTAACTAGAGAAGGCTGTATCTGAGAAATGAGGAGTTCATAATCATTTTTTAGTTTCACAAATTTCTTGTCTGGTTTTGCCTGAAAGGGACTGGATTTCTAAGATCATGTTATTTTTAAAAATCACCTAATATTCTGAATACAGAAATCACCATCCAATGTATATAACTTGATATGTAAAATTAGAATTTTTGTGAAAATCTCATTTAGCAAAAACACAGGATGAAAAAAAAATACTCCACTAGGAGACCCACTGGAGCAGACCAGTGAGGAAAAACAACAACAACAACAAAAAACACAGGTATATGGCTTAGACTAGGGCATTACCAGGAGATCTTGGTCCACAGATATAAAAAGTATGTCTCACAGGGTTCGCATGAACACACTACTAAAGAATGCCTCAAAGACTTTTAGCTAGCATTAAACACACTTTAGACAAAAGAGATCGATCAATAGAAATCTTTACTTTAATAATATAGAGCCAGAATTCTTAATAAAAAAGTGACTATAAAAAGAGAAAATTGATGCGTATATATTTCACACTTTCTTTATCCATTCTTCCATTGAGGGGCATCTAGTTTACTTCCAGGTTCTGGCTATTACAAATAAAGCAGCTATGAACATAGTTGAACAAATGCTTTTGTAGTATTGTAGGGCATCTCTTGGATATATTCCCAAGAATGGTATTGCTAGATCCTGGGGTAGGTCGATCCCAAATTTCCTGAGAAACCGCCACACTGATTTCTGAAGTGGTTGCACAAGTTTGCATTCCCACCAGCAATGGATGAGTGTTCCCCTTATTCCACATCCTCTCCAGCAAAGGCATTAGAGTACTACTCAGCGGTAAAAAACAACGACATCTTGAATTTTGCATGCAAAATGGATGGAAATGGAAAACACTATCCTGAGTGAGGTAACCCAGACACAAAAAGAGGAATATGGTATGTACTCACTCATTAGTGGATTCTAGCCATAAATAAAAGACATTGAGCCTATAACTCGTGATCCTAGAGAAGCTAAATAAGAAGGTGAACCCAAAGAAAATCATATAGTTATTCTCCTGGATGTTTGAAGTAGATAAGATTGTCAGGCAAGAATTTGGGAGATTGGGGGTGGGGTAGAGGTAAGGGGAGAGGGGGAGAGAGAAATGAGAAGGGGAGGATGGAAAGAGCTTGGGGGAATGGGACTGTTGGGATGGAGGAAGGGTGGATATGGGAGCAGGGAAGTATATACCTTAATTAAGAGAGCTATTTTAGAGTTGGTAAGAGACTTGACTGTAGAGGGGTTCCCAGGTGTTCAAGGAGATGTCCCCAGCTTGTTCCTTGGGCTACTGAGGAGAGGGCGCCTGAACTGGCCCTATCCCATAGACACACTGATGAATATCTTGCATATCACCATAGAACCTTCACCTGGCAATGGATGAAGATAGAGACAGAGACCCACATTGGAGCACTGGATTGAGCTCTCAAGGTCCAAATGAGGAGCAGAAGGAGGGAGAACATGAGCAAGGGAGTCACGACGCAATGGGTGCGTCCACCCACTGAGACGTCAGGGCTGAGAAGCCAAGGACAATGGCACTGGGTTTTGATTCCACTGCATGGACTGGTTTTGTGGGAGCCTAGTCTGTTTTGGAAGCTCACCTTCCTAGACCTGGATCGAGGAGGGGAAGATCTTGGACTTCCCACAGGGCAGGGAACCCTGACTGCTCTTTGGACTGGAAAGGGGGGGGAGGGGGATTGGAGGAGGTGGAAATTTTTAATAAAAAATAAAAAATTTTAAAAAAAGAGAGGAAATTGATTGCAGGAGTCTTGACAACAGCAACTGTTTTCATTTTATTAGATAATGTGATTATCAACATAGGCAATCTCTGGGTATAATAAGTAGGGGAGCAGTTTTATTGCTGGTAGCTCTCCAGAGAGGCCTGTGAGTTTGATTTTGGATAATCTGTGTCAGGGTGACTCTGGGTAATGCCTCTGGATAAGCACCTCCATATCACTGAAAGCAGATCCATATCTCTACTTTGCAAGAATTTTCTCTCTGTGGCTGTTATCTTTTCTCACTAGCCTTTTCAAAGCCCCCTTCACATCTTTGTTTCTTAAAGTGTAAATGAGGGGGTTTAGAGTAGGAATGACCACGGTGTACAAAAGGGTGATGAATTTCCCCTGACTATGTGCATACGAGCTATTAGGATGGATATAGACAGCAGTGATTGTGCCATAAAATAGCACTACTACCAGCAGGTGCGATCCACAGGTTCCAAGAGCTTTACCCCAGGTTAGAGCTGACTTTAACCTCATCAGTACTTGGGCAATGTACCCATATGATACCAAGATGAGTGCCAGGGGTAGGAGAAGTAGCACCAAGGAAGCCATGAACAGCTGTACTTCATTGGCATGAATGTCTACACAGGCCAACTTGATCATGGCAGGAACTTCACAGATGAAATGATAAATCCTGTGGTTCCCACAGCGAGGCAGGCGGAGAGTGATGGTGCCCTGAATCAGCGTGTTGCCCACTCCACTCAGCCATGCTATTCCTGCAAGAGACTGGCAGAGCCGTGGGTGCATAACCGTGGCATAATGGAGTGGCCGGCAAACAGCAGCATAGCGATCAAACGCCATAACTGCGAGGAGGACACACTCGGTGGACCCCAGAGCCAGAGACACATAGAGTTGAATAGCACAACCTGTGGGAGTAATTGTCTTGGCTGGACCATGGAGGTTCCACAGCAGCTGAGGAACAATGCTGGTGGAAAAGCAGATATCAACAAAAGAGAGGTTGGTAAGGAAGTAGTACATGGGTGTTTGGAGCACGGAATCCAAACAGGAGACAAGGATGATCGCTGTGTTGCCTACCAGTGTCAGGAGGTAGGAGATTAGCACCACCACAAAGAGGATCTTTTCAAGTTGTGGCTGGTCAGAGAAGCCCACCAGGATGAAATCGCTACCTGAGCTCTCGTTAACTGTCATCACTCTACTCAGACAAAGGAAGGTGACAAGTACAGAAGTGCATGTTAGATAAGACGGAAATGGAAAGGGATCAGAAATCCTCTAGAGGGACATGGATCCTAAAGGTGGAAGATAGGATATGTTCTATATAGGAGACAGGTAGGAGAGAGAGAGAGAGAGAGAGAGAGAGAGAGAGAGAGAGAGAGAGAGAGAGAGAGAGAGAGAGAGAGAGAGAGAGAGAGCGCTTCACGTTTCAGTGGAAAGTCAAAGAATAAAGAGTTTGCTGAGAATGAGAACTTAAAAGCACAGAGGTACACAAAGAACTACTAACAGCTAAGGAATAAGAGTGGGAGAAATAGTCTTACCAAGGTAAAAGTACACCAATTCATTAACCAATCCCAAGTGGTCAGTCCTGAAAACACATACAAGTAACATTATACAGTCTGAGCAGGACATAAGCATATATAGATATTCCTAAATTCATGTGTGCATGTAACAATTATTGGAAAAGGCCATTAGTTTGAAAGAGAGCAACGAGAGGGTTTGGAGGAAGAAAAACGAAGAGAGAAATGGCATACTTATCAATCTCAAAAATAAAAGAAAATGCTTTAAAAAGTTCAGAGCTAAAAAATCAGACCTTGTGAAAATTATTCAACAATCGATTGCTCAGTTTTTCCAAATTGTCTCATTTATTCTTCTAAGAAATTTACCCTTTTTTTCTACAAAAGTACTTATAAGATTAGCCACGAAATGTAGAAAGAGAGTTGTCAAATATATAAACAGGTTTTTGGTAGGTATCCCATTGTGGCAGTAGGAAAAGTAACAAAGATGCATTTGGGAAGAAAAAGTAAAAGGAAATGATACTGCACATCTCTCCCTGAAATGTGTATTTGTAAAATGCTGAGAACAAACTATACAACCACAGTGATTTAATTGTTTGTTAGACATCGTGCGTGGGTTAGTTTTCTACCAGTATTTTTCTTATAATGTGAAAGCAGGCAGTCTTGAGTAATTTAGCAGTCAATAGAGTGCTCTTGTTTGTTTTGAACAATTTTAGAGCCTTGAAATATAATTTTAGACTTGTGAGTTTTATTTTTATGTTATGGTAACTAAGACTTAATTAACCACCTTTGAACTTGTGTTTTATAAACTATTTTCCTTGTTATTGAAACTTCATAGTATAAAACAATAGAGAATAAAAGCTCAATTGATTTATTGCTTTATTTAGATTTCTAAAACATTTCTTTGTGTATATACATTGTACATAGTACTGTGCTACAAGTCATTTTCGTACAAGTGTATATTGTATCTTTAGAGAAACCACTTAATTTCCCATTTTATTTAGTTTTTTTAAAGACTTTATATAAATATATTAGATAGAAAGCCTTATAAGTGACCACTTATCTTTTGACTGCAATGCTTCATTATCATATGTCCATAAAAATAACATAAAATAGGATATTATTTAAAGTAAAGTTATTATTTATAAAAATGCCAATTTCCCATGGTATCATTTAATCAAGGTCTGCACAATTTCTTCCTCCTTTCTCTTTTCCGAATGATACCTAATATAACAATGTTACTTCTTACTTAATCAAGTTTTAATTTCTTTATTCATCCTGTGTCTCCACCTAAGATTATTTTAGTCATGCTTATCAACTTCTACTTACCTGTAAGGGTCAATTTCCTGGGCATCCGTTTTGAAATCCTGAGGGGTTTTCTTTATAACCATGCAAATTTACACATGTGCCTATTTCAAAGAGCAGGGGGAAGGAAATGATAAATGTGCATAAATGCTTCTTTTAAATATCTTTTTAATATTAAAACAAACAGTTATTTTTAAACAATAGGATAGACAGTAACACACTTTTAGTAAGTTGCTGTCTTAACTATCTTATTAAATTGTTATTCTCCCATCTTTCCTCTCTTAACTAAGAAATATTGTTTAAAAAATTAATCAAATAAATGGTATGACAAAATAGTATGTTTCTTAAATTATCTAATTCAAATTTAACATATATGTTTAAATGCATTTATCTGTTATTATTCATATTTAATGAAAGGTACTTGACTGTCCTTAGGAATTGTGTGAAACAATACTTTTGAAACCATATTTTAACATTATAATGTTATAAAATAAATTTTTCCAGAAATGTCAGTGTTTTTGTAAAGGTAGCTGCTATATATTGTATTTTCAAGCTTTTCTACTGATATAGCCATGATTTCTTTATGGATTGATGTAACTCAATCTTGTTGAGGAAATAGAAGACATGAACATCTTAATTTACTTATGTTTTAAATGCAAGTATTTAATATAAAAGCAATGCTTTTAGTTCTCTATAATTTTTCAGAAAATATAGTGATTCAGAATCAAGGAAACACGTGTATACACACCAAAACAGAGAGGCATAGACTCTCTCCTCACCAGCAAATGTATGTCCAACACTATTGTCATGTTATGAAGGACTTCATATTTTAAAGAATCTAAGTCATAAGGAAATTTTGTCAAACGAAGAAATGATCTTTCTTTGTTATGCTATCTTTGCTTTTTCTTATTTCTGAACTTATGTTTTACAAACTTATGGTAACTGTAAAATATAAATTAATTAAGTCTAAGTTTATAGTGAAATTTAATTTACTATGTTATTCAAAAATTTTAAACTGCTTAGAATTTCAAAATACATATAAATAATTAGCTGAGTTATTTAAAGAAAACTGACTTGGCAGTTGATGAAAATATTACTTTCTTAGCTACAGTTTGTATTATGATGAGATGAGGAAATGAAGAATAGGTGGTTGTTATTTCCTCACCTCTGAAAGTTTTGTCCCCTCATCCTTCCAATTACTTTCGTAGGCTGCAAAGATGTTGCTTTTCATAAACACAAGACTCTGAAAATGAATCTTTGAATCCAAACCCAAATATCAGATTTGAATGCTTTGCCCAGAGCCAGGGGATATCGAAGTGTTTCACTGCAGCAGGAAATGATGTCAGCCTGAACTGGGATCTAGGGATCTCTATATTCCTAAAAGGGCAATTACCATCTGACATAAAAGTGACCAAGAGCAAAATCTTCTGGGATACTGTATTGTAGTCACTGCTTCTTCATAGGTAGGTCTTTAATATGAGATGTTTCCAGGCTGTCAATTCTCATGCTGGACTTAGATTATGAAGAAAGTGAGAATAAATTTCTTATTCTGAGCAAGTCTCAAGATTAGATATCTGATTCTCCTGGAATCATTATTGACATGATTAGTAGTCACTATAATCAGTACATAAAGCTTTGAATACAGGTGAATATATGACATGGCAACCATTGTCCTAGGTATAGATTTTAATATGTGGATTCTGTTAGAGAGAAACAAGAGTAGTTATTTTGACAGTTTTATTTATATTCTTCAATTTTTTATAAAAAGGTTCTGTGGTCAATAAGTTTGAGAGGTCTTACATATAAACTTCTTAAAAACTCATGAAGTTCATTGGAACTTCATTGAAATACATAAAGCAAAGCACATGCACTATAGTTGCTTGAGCCTACTTTGTTCCAAATCATTTGCCTACAACCATTTCATTGAGTGATCTGGAACTTGTATAAAACAGATATTAAGACAAGTGTAGAGAGACGTCATCACAGAAACATGCATTTAAAAATGGAGAGGGCACCGTCTTATTGACATCAGTCATAAATCAATGCTAATAAGCAAAGGTCTCATGAAGAACATAGAGACAGACACAGATAATCCTTCTCTGTGATAACTTGATGTATGTGTGCCTTGTTTCTATGTGTTGCCTTCATTGGTTAATTAATAAAGAAACTGCTTGGCCTGATAGGTCAGAACATAGGTAGGCAGAGTAGACAGAACAGAATGCTTGGAAGAAGGGAAGTGAGACAGACGCCATCACTCTCCTCTCCGAGACAGCCGCAGGTTAGAATGCTCCTGGTAAGCCACCACCTCGTGGTGCTACACAGATTATTAGAAATGGGTTAGATCAATATGTAAGAGTTAGCCAATAAGAGGCTACAGATAATGGGCCAAGCAGTGTTTAAAAGAATACATTTTCTGTGTAATTATTTTGGGTAAAGCTAGCCAGGAGGCAGGCAGCAGGAAGCGGCCTGCCACTCCTTATACAGAGTGATGAAGGCATAAGTCATAAACAATCCCACACCAGTTTGGAATTAGGATTAATAGAATGGTTATTTATTCAAAGGGGGAAAAACTTACAGATTACTGTCCCAGACAGCCCCCTGCGCGATCAGGAAAGGAGTCTAGAAGCCGGAAGTGGAGCCGGAAGCCAGAGAGAGAGAGGAGGACAGCCACTGCTTTTTTAGAGAGACCATGCCCCAATGGGCTGGTATCTCAGTGGCTATTGGCTAAAAGAGTGGAAGGAGCTCCCACAGCATCTCCCCCTTTTGTTAAGTAAGAGAATTCTAATCCTACTACGAAATTATATACAATAAGTACAAACCTACAAAATTATATACAATAAATACAAATATCCTATTCTAACTAGCTTAAGTCTTGTATAACAAATAACTTGGCCAAGTCATGAGAGGAAAATAACTACATTTATATAATCTTCAACCCCATCGAAGATCTGAGAAGGGAAATAAGATTACCTGAGTAATTAGGAAGTGCAATCAAACAACTTCCAGAACATGTAAAAAATCAGAGACAACTGGCTACCTGGGCAAACACAAAAGTCATGTTTGTAGTGTTGAAGCAATCAACTTTGGCTAAGGCCTAATGTAACTGACATACCATTTTCAAAGGCAAGAAACTTTTCAAAACTAGCTTACCCTGTCTTGGCAGGATATGACAATTCTGTTTTATCCATTTACAGATATTCTGTTACTCTGTCAGTAGTTGAGGTATGGGCATTTCTTTACTCACAGGCCAGTTCTGCCAAGAAGAAAGGCTCCAGGTGGAGTGTCTTTGGTGATCAACATTCTCTCGGGAATAGATTGGAGTTGCCAGGAGCGATTGTGTCTCACTACCACAGAACTCTGAGTTAGATTAAAGGCCATTTTCTACAGCTTTTTGAAGAGGTTGAAGATTGCCTATCTATACTGAATATAATCTCTATGTATCTAAAGAACCAGATTAGTCTAATTATAAATGACAAACTTAGATGACTATTGATCTATATAATTCTCAATACCTATCTAACTTAAAGACTAAGACAATAAACAACTGTGCAATAAATGAGGACAATATGACCTCCAAATATAAACGATGTACAAGTATACATTGCAATATGGTAAATATATATATATATCAGTACATAAACAATATATAAATATCTTAATCAGAGGTAGAAATGTACAATGCAATATGGTAAATATACATATATCAATACAATATATATATATATCAATACATAAAAATGTTTTAAACAGAGGTAGAAGCATGCATGCATAAAATAGTCAGCATAATTTAACTTTGTATCAATATATAAGAATTGATACCAATATATTTGTCTAAAAACAATAACTCACAAATACAAATCTCTTATTCCATCATCCAATTATCCCAATTATTCCTCTTTTTTTTAAAGATTCCTGCACTTATAAAATTCCTCTCCCAACCCTCAACCATATACTAATTATAACCAACCCCTAAATAATGCCCCTAAACCCAAAGACAAACTTTACTGGGAGAGGGGACATCATTCTCTAGAATTACTTCCAGCTGTCATGGGGTGATGTTCTTTCTGGGGGATCCTGTGAAAGTAAAATGATGGTTAAATTTCAAGATCAATGTCTTTTAAAATTGCAAATAGTCTCTGAGTATTTTGTGGAGGTCTGGCCAGAATGTTGTACAAGATGTGCACCATTTCAGCTAACCACGTTGAAACCGTATTGTGCAGCTGGTACTCAAAACAGGTCTTGTAGTAGCGCTATCAGTATCATGATGTCATATCAACCGGGTATAGTTGTTGTTATGGGGCCCCATCTTCTTCCTGGAAACTTCAAATGTCACTGCAGGAAAAACTCATTGCTCATTGTGACAAACTTAAACATTAATCATATAGACATATACAGACATACATATATTCAATGAAAGGCATGATAGATATATTTAATGAAAGGTATGATAAATATGAAGAAAAGTAAAGATGTTTTCTAAACTCATATATCTTTCTGTCCCATATCATGTCTCTTGACATGAGACAGAAACTCCAGAAACTCTGGGTTTTTCTTTTAACAACAGGCTTGGAATTAGAGAGGGACTGAGCCAGAGTCCAACTCCAAAACTAGCTCTATAAATTTAGAAATATGATTTAGTATATTTTACTTATAGAACCTATTCAGTTTTCTTGATATTCCCTATTGAGCTGTTATTTTTCCGTCTGTCAGTATTCAAATATCCAG
This sequence comes from Myodes glareolus, assembly GCF_982192425.1. NCBI lineage: Eukaryota > Metazoa > Chordata > Mammalia > Rodentia > Cricetidae > Myodes > Myodes glareolus. The sequence continues at coordinate 72,784,798 of NC_142043.1, read as the reverse complement.
GGTCCCTTGAATTTTTCAAAGATGAGTGTTTTCCTGTGGAGATAAGAACAGAACCCTGCCCCCATTCTATATGTTTTTCTTACCACCTGTATGAATATCATCATTGTAGATGAGCTGTCATTTATCCTTTCCAAGAGGTTTCTCCTCTTCAAATAGAACCTTTATTAATTTTGATGGTATCCACAATTTTTCTTCTCCTGTGGAAACAAGAGCAAAACCCCTTCCCCAACATAGCACATCTCCTGGCTTCCATTGAGAGGTCAGCACGTTTTTGAAATAAACAGGTTGGTTTAATTCAGGAGTTTTTTCCATTATCCAATGCCTCTCTGCTACTATTGTTCCTTTCTCATTAGCATTAAGAAAATTCAAGGTTAATAAAGCATTATGCAATCTATTTCTGGGGGTATCTTTTGTCCCCTTCTGTTTGTTCAGCATATCCTTTATAGTACGATTTGATCTTTCTATAACTGCCTGACCTGTAGGATTATTTGGTATACCTGTAATATGTTTTATATTATAATAAGCAAAAAAGCATTTCATTTTCTTAGATACATATGCTGGACCATTGTCTGTCTTTATTTGTACAGGTATACCCATGATGGCCATAACTTCCAATAAATGTGTGATTACTGAATCAGCCTTTTCTGAGCTCAGGACAGTTGCCCATTGAAAACCTGAATACGTGTATATGGTGTGGTGTATATATTTTAATTTACCAAATTCCAAAAAGTGGAACACATCCATCTGCCAGATTTCATTCCTTTGAGTACCCTTTGGGTTACTCCCAGCAGGCAACAGTGTTTGATTATAGAGAGAACAAGTAGAACATCTCTTTATAATGTCTTTAGCTTGTAGACATTTAAAGCTTGTAGCTTTAAGCCTTTATTATTGACGTGATTTTTTTATGAAATTCTGAGGCCTGCAACACACTTTCAATCAATAATTGGTCAATTTCAGCATTATGTTTTGCTAGAGGGCCAGGCAGACCAGTATGGGACCGGATGTGTGTTATGTACATTGGACAAAGCCTATTCATAATTATGTCCTGTACCTGGATGAACAATGAAGTCAACTCTGTGTCACCTGGTATGAATTCAGTGGTTTCAATATGCAAAATAACTCTTTCTGCATATTGTGAATCTGTAACTATATTAAGAGGTTCTTTAAAATCCTTTAGTACCATAAGAATGGCATATAATTCTGCCTTCTGGACAGAATTATAAGGGCTTTGTTCCACCTTACTCAATTCTTCTGATTTATAACCTGCTTTCCCTAATTTATTTGCATCAGTATAAAATGTCCGTGCTCCAGTTATTGGAGCATTACGTCCAATTCTAGGAAGAATCCAAGAAGTTCTCTTTATGAGGTTAAGTCTATCGCTTTTGGGATAATTGCTGTTAATGTCTCCCAAAAAATTAGCACAAGCTCTTTGCCATGGTTCATTATCTTCCCATAACTTTCTTATTTCCTCAGTAGTAAAAGGCACTATAATTTCTGCTGGGTCTATACCTGCTGGTTGACGAAGTCTCAGTTTACCTTTAATAATTAATTCAGAGACTTTTTTCACATCAGTTTTTAATTTTTTACTTGGTTTATGAGGTATAATTATCCACTCTAAAATAATATCTTCCCTCTGCATTAAAATCCCTGTAGGAGAAATTCTGGAAGGCAGTATGTCTAGGATGGAACTAAGATTCGGATTCACCCTATCCACATGTGCCACCTGTAATTTTTCCTCAATCATTGTCCGTTATTTTGCTGCTTCAGCTGTCAATTTTCTGGGACTATTCAAATCTTTATCACCATCCAAGGTTTTGTTTAAATGAACTATTAGATCAGGAGTTATCACAACAGCTGGTCGTAGACTGGAAATGTCTCCTAACAATCTTTGGAAGTCATTAAGAGTCCGTAACTGGTCTCTCCTAATTTGTGGCTTTTGTGTTCGAATTTTCTCTAACTCTATTCTGTAACCTAGGTAATTAATAGAATCTCCTCTTTGAATATTTTCAGGGGCAATTTGTAATCCCTACCTAGGCAAGACTTTCTTTACTTCTTCAAACATACTTTCCAAAGTATCTTTATTTGAATCAGATAATAAATTGTCATCCATGTAATGATAAATTATGGACTTTGGAAATTGCTTATGAATTATTTCCAAAGGCTTATTAACAAAATATTGGCACAATGTGAGACTATTGAGCATCCCCTGTGGGAGGACAGTTCATTGATATCTCCTAGTAGGCTGAGAATTATTATAAGTAGGCACTGTGAAGGCAAATTTTTCTCTAACCTTTTCTTGCAAAGGTATAGTGAAAAAACAATCTTTCAAATCAATAACTATAAGAGGCCATCCTCTTGGTAATAGAGAAGGCAAAGAAATTCCAGATTGTAGTGGACCCATGAGCTGAATTACCTTGTTGGCAGCTCTTAGATCTATCACCATTCTCCATTTACCAGATTTCTTTTTTACAACAAACACAGGAGAATTCCAAGGGCTGGTTGATTCTTCAATATGGTTAGCAACTAGTTGCTCTTGTACCAGCTGTTCCAAAGCCTGTAATTTTTCTTCAGCTAGAGGCCACTGCTTGATTCATATTGGCTTCTCAGTTAGCCATTTTAAAGGTAGGGCTGTTGGTACCTCTAAAGGTTTGCTATTTGCTGTATGTTCTTGTACAGCCTGAATGGCTGGAGACCTCTTTCCACAATACCTCATTATATCCTTCCCAGAATTGTGAGTTCCTGGAACTACAGAAATGTTAATCTGGGTATTCCATTGCTGTAGGAGGTCACGGCCCCATAAATTTATTGCAATATTGGCTATATATGGCCTTAGTCTTCCTATTTGCCCGTCAGGTCCTATGCATTCAACCCATCTCATGTTTTGTTTTACACGAGATAGGGTTCCAATTCCCAGGAACTGAACATTTACCTCTTGAAGAGGACAATTCGGATGCCAAAATTTTGGAGTAATAATACTTACATCCGCACCTGTGTCTAATAAACCTTCAATAAAAATGCCATTTATACAGACTCTTAGCTTTGGTCTTTGATCATTAATATCTGCCAAAATATACGTTTACTCTGTCCTACTGAAGTTTTTGACTCGTTCTCCACATGTAATTCATCATTTAGACCAGTATTACTTTTTATGGCAGACATTGGAGTTTTCAATTTTCTTGGTGAGACACATTTTCCACCATAACTTGGGAATGACTGAACAACTTTTGGCTTGGGGGCCTGCGAGAGGCCCCTCAAGGGGTTTCCCAAAGGTATCGGGTTGCCTTGTTTGTCTGTTGTTGACCTGCATTTGTTGGACCAATGTTGGCCTTTACTGCATCTCCTACATATATCTGAAGTCTGAGGTTTCCTACTTTTGTCATTTCCAGAGGAGATATTATTCCTAGAATTTCTTTGCCTGCAATCCCTTTTCAGATGTCCTAATTTACCACAATTAAAACATCTGGTAGTTTGATGTCTCCTCATAGCTTTGGAAATTGCTTCTCCTACCCAAGATTCATCATTATAGCTAAACATCTCAACATTCATCGTATGCTGAATCCATTCTTCCATAGGTGCTGATCTAGACCTTAAAGGCCCAATTATCTTTTTGCATTCTGTATTTGCATTTTCAAAAGCTAGAGATTCAAGAAGTATTCGTCTGGCTTCTGGGTCTGTTACCCCTATGTCCAGAGCCTTAATTAATCTTTGCACAAAGTCAGTAAAGGGTTCTCTCTGTCCCTGCCTAACCCTGGTATATGATTCAATCCTTTTTGCTGGATCTGGTAGTCTATTCAAAGTATTCAAGGCTGCTTTGTGACATAAGGACAGTACTTATTCATCATAAAGAGCTTGGACCTGTGGATCAGCATATGCTTCTACACCAAGAATTTGATCCTGGGAAACTTCCACACATTTTGTTATTCCTTGCTGTTCCATATGTTTGGATTCTTCTCTGAAATAAATTCCAATATCAATTATCAAGGAAGGTCCATCATCTAAAATTGCAGACACTAGCTGAGAGAAATCATGGGTGGTAGCTCTGACATTAGAAGCCCAAGTCCTTATCATTTCCTTAACAAATGCAGAGTGCAAGCCATAATTAACAACAGTTTGCTTAATTTCTTTTAAATCATTCATTGCTATTGGTGTCCATCTAGCTTCTTTAACTCCCTTTGAACCTTTAGAAGTTGATGCTTTGTCAGAATAAATTATAGGGTATATCGTTAGAACCCTGGGTAAGCCAGTTCTAACAGCTGGTGGTGGCATTGTATCCTGTCCTTGTGCCTTCTTACTCTGTTCACCAGCTCCAACAATTTCTTCAATCATTTCAAATCTTTTTATCATTGTCTCTCTTAAATCCTGACTCTCCTGACCTACCTTTGTTTCTAGGAATTTCACTAAGGTATCAGTTTTTTGGTTCCCATTCTGGAGGTACAGTCTATCTGTCACCTTATCAAAACTTTGTGGTAACGTCTGAACGTCAAATTCAACAGCCTGAACCCTTTCAGATAACTTCCTAGTACCCTTGGACATGGAGTCAATTTTGTCTATCATAGTATCCACTTGTTCAGATAACCTCTGATTTTCAATAATTTTAATCCTTTCAACTAGTTGTTCATAATTAGTCCATAAAAATTGTATCTTCCTTAATGATATAATATTGAAAAGAAAACTGAAACCTAGTAACAAGTAAATTAATGTATCCCCATAGTCACATAAACCTTGCATGACATAATCCATTGTATTAATAAAGAAAACAGTAAAATTGGCATTGGAAACAAAAACTATTATCTCGTAGGTGGCGCTGTTGCCAAGTCGTGACTAGGACCACTGCAAAGGTGATGGAAACGGGGTCCTGTTTCAGTGTCCGCTTTAGTATTTGTTAAAAACTAGGAAATATAAGTTGCTCAACAAAGAAAATGTAATTAAATCAATTCCATACATGGAACCAGAAACTCAGAATCCAGGGGTGGAGAAGAGCAACCCAGAAGCCGCATATGCCTTCATGTGACCGAGTCGCCCCGAGGGGTTGCAGCTTTTGGCAACCACTTGTGTTCTGATTCATGCCACTCAAGCGCCACAAGGGAAATTTAAAAACAACTCAGAAAAGAGCATACCAGGCAGGCAGAGACTGTCCCGAGCCTGTGGAGCTCGGGAGGAGTAGGGTTTAATTGAACTGCTGGCTCCACACACAGGGCACAGGCCGCAGCTGAGGGAGGGCTCATGCTTAGCCGAGCTGGCGGCAGGCAGCTGAACAGAGGGGAAAGGGGGGTTCTAGAACCAAACTTTGGGTGCCAGATGAAGGTGTAAGTCACAAACAATCCCACACCAGTTTTGAATTATGATTAATAGAATGGTTATTTATTCAAAGGGGAAAAAACTTACAGATTACCATCCCAAACAACAGCCCCGCTGCTCAATCAGGAAAGGAGTCTAGGAGCCAGAAGTGGAGCCGAAAGCCAGAGAGAGAGTGGAGGGCAGCTACTGCATTTTTAGAGAGAGACCACACCCCAATGAGCTGGTATCTCAGTGGCTATTGGCTGAAGGAGTGGAAGGAGCTCCTGCAGAAATGACTTTCAGAAGATCCTAAGAATAATACTTAATTCATTTGATGTCATATCAAAAAACAAACTGAAAACAGGTATATACATTGGGGATGAGATATATAGGTTATGACCATTCCATACACAAAAGTATCTGTCATGTTGAGATACATTTAATGAATGTACCTCTCTTTATGCCTCTAGAGCAGAAATAAGACATCATTAGATCACTGTTAGATAGAGTCTAAGTTGACAGTAATATTTTAATGCAAACTTTCTTTTAAATAAGCTATTAAGCATTGGGAAATTTTGACTCATCAATTAATTGATACTAGATATGCTTCTGGTGCCCTGGGTTTCTTGAGTGAAAATCTATGGTGGGTTAGTTTCATGTGAACTTGACACAAGCTGCAGTTATAAAGAAGGAACCTCAACTGAGAAAAATGTACCCACCATGTTAGCCTGCAAAATAACAAAACACAAAACAAAACCAAAAAAAAACCTGTTGCTCATTTTCTTGTTTAGTAATTAAGGTAGGAGAATTTGGGACATTGTGGATGGTGTCACCCCTTGACTGGTGGGGCGCTAAGAAAACAGGCTGAGCAAATAATAATCAAACTGGATAGTAAGAAGCACTTTTCTATGACCCCTGTATCAATTTTTGCTTCCAGGTTTCTGCTCAGAATTCCTTCCCTGACTTCTCTGAATGATGGGTTGACTAAAAATTGTAAGTTTAAATACTCCCTCCTTTGCCAAGTTGAATATAGACATGATGTTTGATCTCAGCAATAGAAACACTAAGGCAAAGGATATAAGCCTGGCAGCCAACTAGAGGGCCAGCATGTTAAATATGACTGCTCAAAACACTGATGTCTTGAGAGAATCACACAAAATCTACATCTGCTTACTGTTAGAGTATAATGTCAGTTCCAGAAGGTACTATTATAGTCATGACAGCCACAATTTGAGCCAGCCTTGCCATCACAAACCCTGATTAATTTCATATACTACTCATTCTTAGATAGTCTCAACTCAGGCCATGGCAGGAGCATTTCTCTGCAAGTCCAATAGCAGGGCCATGATTGATTCAAAATCAGTTCTTCCTATTCAAGGTCCATCTCAGAATTTCCTCTCAAAACTTTTTGGTTGTATTCCAAAGACTATGTAAGTTGTGGGTTCACTTCAATTTTATTTCAGGATCTTTCAAATTACCTCCCTGATTCCATGAATGATTCACTAGTCTTTCAAAAATGTCTTGTTCTATTCTAGATGGTTTTATAGTTTCTGTGCTCTCTTTATATTGATTATTAGTTTTGTTGTATGATAATATGATAGAATAAAAGAAATTAACTTTATTCTTTCATGTTTTTTTAATATTTCTCTTATGTCTTAACAAACAAAAATTACCAAAACTGTTTAATGTTGAAACACAAGGTCTGAATTTACCTGTAATAGTTACATAGATTAAATCAGTACTCATTTGCAACAGAAATAAAGGCCTGAAATAGATGAGTTCTTTGATGGATTCTGCCAACCATTTAATAAAGAACAAATACCAACCCTCAAACTCTTACAAAAGATAGTAGAACATGGACTGTTCCTCTCTTTTTATTGCACAAATCAGGTCAATATTATCTCATTTGATGAAGCCAAGTAGATTTATCATGACAAGAAAATTTAAACCAACATCACGTGAATTAAGAATAAAACAACAACAACAATCACCCACTACACACCAGAGGGATTTAGTCTAGCAGAATAGTAAAACAATTTACACCCTATATAATTTTTCTAAGTTATACATAGGTGTATGATATCACTAACACTATTATTGAAGATGATGAACATCCCATTTCATGAAATCTAAAATATTGTCATATTAAAAAAAATAGATAATAGATTAGTAACAAGAGGAAATAACCAACATCTATAATTAATCCCAGTCAACACATTATGATGAGACTAAAAACTTTATTTGGCTATCACTAATAAGATAAGAATATAATATTCATGACCTTAACTCAAAACTCAGAGTGCCTAGGAATGAATAAATGCTCTGGTTTGTATAACTTCTTCTCCAGGACACCACATGTTGGACCTTTGTCATCAGGTGGCAAAGCTGATGCAGTGGAAAGATGGTTAGGATATTGGGACACCCTCCTTGTGGATGAGATGATTCAGATGTTTTTGATAGAACTATTTCTTAGGAGAAAGGGCTGCTGCAGAGTGAGGCTGCTCTGCCCATAGCTATTGTCCTATCCATAAGGACTCTCAGGAGAGCAATGCAGTGACTCCTGAAACTCACCAGTGAGAAGAGATTGTGAGTCTCCTGGGGAGAGTAAAATGAAAATGACTCAGAATACAGAAGAATTTTAGCATAACATGCTTAGGGCTCATTGTTAAGTGTATTTGTGTTCTAGAAGTAGTAATGCTTGTGTGTGTGTGTGTGTGTGTGTGTGTGTGTGTGTGTGTGTGTGTGTGCCTGCACATACACATGCACATCTGTGATACTGGGACATTGCCTTGAAGGACATTGTGCTCTCTCCTGAGACACAATCTTCTTGACATCAGGCATGACTTTTCACCATAACAAAAGCTTTTCAGTACAATGTAGAGATGAGGATGGGGATGTTGTGTGTCCTCTGTATGCAGCAAGGAAAAGATGTAGAGAAAGTCTGGAGTAGCTAACCAGAAGCAAAATCTACTTAATTATCACTTCAAGTACTGTGATTGGAGGTAGGTGGCAAAGTTTATTTATCAAGACTAGGCCTGTGGAGTATGAATTAAAGCATATAAAAGGATATTTAATAGTCAAAACATTTTCCTGTTCTTTTTATTCTAATTACTTACTGTCTCCTTCTGTTAAGACTATTATAGTTTATGCAGACTTGAGCATCCACCTCAGAAAATAGCTCTCCATTGCTATTAATCACTTGTTTCCTGGTGAATTAGAATTCATTTGTCACTGTGATACTCATGTTATATGATACATTGTAATCTAATCAAGTGATCCCACTCTTTCTTCTGGGTTGACCTAAAGTGTCACTCAGCTGCATAAATGGTCCTTGGTGAGTGAATGTGGTAAAACCGGGAAGTGAGCATTCTAGTTATCTTTTCCTGATCAAGCTACAGAAATTCTGTGTGCTGTTATAGAACTTTAAAATAGTCATTATTTAATAGTACAATTCTCACTTCCTGACAGTTTCTACATGCAGACACTGCACTGCCTCAGAAACAGTATCTTCCAGTGTGTCATAACTTTAAAAGATCAGACAAGGAACCGAACCCACCAATGAACTTGCCTAACCTTCTGACACCAGAAAAAATGATGTTTTTCACCTGTATCATTCACAAAACAGAACAACGTATAATGAGCTTGACTTGGGGCTCTGAGATATGTATTGTATTATGCAAAACCTAGACTGTAATATATCAAAATCCTCTCATCTCATGCACCATCTCTTGCATATAGTTAGTTGCCAAGTGAACCACCAGTTCATAGGGCACACATTATAACCCTGAAGGCCTATTTATAAAATAGAGCTGATTATTGGTATAAAACCACTTAAAATAGCTTAACTAGAAAGATGGGGAAGATTACATCATGTAGTGTTTAAAGGAACTAGTGATTCCAAAATTAAGGTCATGAAAATGTAACAGGTTAGAGGCAGATGGGATATTTATGTCAGAGTACTCTGACCCTTATTTCTTTCTCAGGAATCTTCCTTCTGAGTAAATCCTTCTCACTCCACAGATTGAGATGAAAATATATCATTCTGGTTGCATTTCCTAAACTGAGATCCTGAAAATTTAATTGAGACTCAAGACCACACTCTCCCTGTGGAGAGCTTGCAATACAAATGTAGAAACTACTACTAACCACAGAGAATTTAAGAAAATATTCCAAATTTTAAAAATATCCATTTCTGTGTTTGCCTTTTGGATTTTTTTTGTTTCCCTTTCTTCAAGCACATGTGGATTTTGTTACTACAAAATACATGAGTAATACAGATATTACTATTAGTAATATAGTAAAAATTATATAGTAAAAATAATATAGTAAAAATTACTATATTTAAATTTAATATAGTACACGGAAATGTTTATAATAATTTGAAATTAGTAAAATGCATCACAGCAGAATACTCTGTGGTTTTGGCTATATTTACAAGTGCTGAGTCCCCTGAGATTTCAAGTAATTCCAGACTTCCTGTTTTATGTTCATTAGAACTTTAAGTCAACCCATGTATGTGTTCACTTTACTTAAGCTTTTAGAATTTGCACATGTATCGGTGAATATCCATCTAACAGATTCAGTAATTTATTACACACAACTATATCCCCTCAGGATAGAAGATTTAGGCGCCATTTTTAAATGTGTACACATGTTCTAATTATTTTTGCTTTTCCATTGTCCAAAATAATAAAAACTGTAATTTAGAGAGCAATTAATGAATAGGAACAAAGATTATGGATTGTGGTGTGAAATTCCCCCAAATCGAGTGTACACAAAGGTAAATATAGTATGGCTGTGTGTAGACATACAACCATGTTCATGTCCTGTGTAGCTAGAAAGAATTCACCACCTGACAAACTTTAAAAGTGATTTTTGGAAATTAACTTAATTCTCATTGAAGCAACCTCATGGTAAATACATTTTTTCTTAGACCATTTTATAAGTGGTCAAATTAAGATACAGAGTTTAAGCAAAAATGTTATTTACATTGTTGTCTATACTAAGATTTTAACTGATTCACAGTCTTCCCAGAGTGAACCCTTATTCTACTCTATGTGCATCTGTGTGTGTTTCTGCATGGATATACAGGCATACAAGTATATGTGACATGTATGTATATACATGCCTTATATGATTAAATTAACATTGCTAATATGATTATCGAAAATAATTTGTGACCCCTAAGGCTCACATTTGGTTTGTGGATCAACCATGACGTGATCCACTCACATACAACATAGCATGACCTGGTGATACTTGGTTTATCAAATGAGTAGAGGGAGGACCGATTGGTTGAAAGTATCTCCTATTCTGCTCTTGTTGAAAAAAAAAAGCTGTTTTCAGACTTTTGGAAGAAAAAAACAAATTTCATATACCACACAAAACAGTAAGGGTCATCTCATTTGAAAGGATAAAATACCAGACTGAGAGATAAACGAGTAGGCTGAATGTGAAATATTTGAGGAACATTAGGTTGAACTCCAGGGGATGTAATGGGAAATAACAGGCAGAATATCTAAGGAGGCAGAGTAAGGTAAACACTGAAACGTCTCAATAAATGAAAATATACGGATTGGTAAAGATGGCAGATATAATGATAGAAAAGTGAAATCAATACACAGTCTCTGTAGAAGGCTGTACTCAGAAAGAAATGAGATGTAATCACCACCACAGTGGTAGATGCTATTTTAGCAGTTTTAATGTGAAAAGTATGAAGTATGACTGCTAGGTGGAAGAATTGTGTGATTTCCAGAAAAAAGACAAAGTTAAGCTGGAACTGAAGAGTTTACCAGACAAACAATGAAGCAAGGACACAGAAGCCTACTAGTGAGAAAGTGAGCAAAGAGAAAATGAAGTGTATAAATACTACATGTGCAAAATGCAGGCAGTTTGATGGGATTGTAATGTGAAGTCCTTTGAGTAAAAGGTTAAAGAGAAATTTCTATCATGCCAGACACAATGACTCACTCTGGAAATCCCACCATTCAAGAGACTGAGGCAGGGAAATTGGGAATTTGATGCCAACCTTAAATACATACCAAGAACACATCTCTTTTACTCTTATTTCTTTATTTAAATCAATGCCCTGATTCATAGAATCTTAAGAATAATATTAAGAAAAAACAGAAATTTAGTGTGCTAGCTATGATACGCTTACTAAGAAAGCATACTCTATTAAAAGATGTAAACTATTAAAGTACAGAAATCGTTGGATGATGGTGACACACATCTTTAATCCCAGTACTCGGGAGGCAGAGGCAGGTGGATGTCTGTGAGTTTAAAGTCAGCCTAGTCTACAGAACTAGCTACAGGATAGACTCCAAAGTTACAGAGAAATGCTGTCTCGGAAAACCAAAAAGAAAAAAAAAAGACACAGAAATCAGCCGCCATAATGAGGCTTTCTCTGTAGTGCTCACAGTTGTGCATTGAAGAGCTGTGGTGCTCTTTGGTTAACCCTACTTCCTTCTCATGTCTCAACTTATTCATCTTTTCTTAAGAAACATCTCTCCTACCCTCATTAAACTGCTCATATGTCAGAGTGTACCCTGCCTTTAATTCTATGCATTACAGCAATCATTTATTTATTGAAGGTCTATTTGATTTTATTTTACCTTCACAAAAATATGAATCACGTTTGAGGAAATAATATTTTTAAGGCATGTGTCTGAATATTAACAAGAGAAATCAGAGAATACCGTGGCCTTAAAACACTGTGAGATGGGTTGGGGAGAGGTTATTCATGACAATAGGAAAGGATAGATATGAGTTGGTGTGAGAGCAGATTTTCAGGGTGATATTGATAACTCATCAATAAAAAGCATGCAAAAAGAATTGAGTCACAATTGATGTTTTCCTTTTTTTTTTAATTTGGCTGATATCTACTCCATAGGTGAGGCTGAACTCAAACCCATGGTAAGCTTTATGCCTCAGCTTCATCGAGGCTGGGAATATAAGGGTAAAGCACCTGTCCTTAGTCCTGGGAAACTCGGTATAATTCTCAGTACACTTTGGGAAATCACCAGATGTGGTAAGCAGATAAAGGGTTAGATATGAAACTCTGTGAGGATAAATAATTGTTTGCAAATTTTAATTTTATGACTGAAGCTAAACATTCTGTCTCTGACTTAACTGAAGATCATAAGTATTAAACTGAATAATTTTCCCCGTCTGCAAGAATCCTTCTGATGACTTGCTCTTCTCTCTTCCAGGAGATGAGTGTCAACTGCTCCCTGTGGCAGGAGAACAGCTTGTCTGTCAAACGTTTTGCATTTGCCAAGTTCTCTGAGGTCCCTGGAGAGTGCTTCCTCCTGTTCACCCTCATCCTCCTCATGTTCTTGGTATCACTGACAGGCAATGCACTCATAGCCCTTGCCATCTTTACCAGTCCAGCCCTGCACACACCCATGTACTTTTTCCTGGCCAACTTGTCTCTCCTGGAGATTGGCTACACTTGCTCTGTCATACCCAAGATGCTGCAGAGTCTTGTGAGTGAGTCCCGAGGGATCTCTCGGGAGGGTTGTGCCACACAGATGTTTTTCTTCACTTTCTTTGCAATAACTGAGTGCAGTCTATTGGCAGCCATTGCTTTTGATCGCTGCACGGCCATATGCTCCCCACTCCACTATGCAGTCCGAATGAGTCGTGGGGTATGTGCCCATTTGGCAATGGTTTCATGGGGAATAGGATGCATAGTAGGGTTGGGACAGACCAATTTTATTTTTTCTTTGGACTTCTGTGGGCCCTGTGAGATAGACCACTTCTTCTGTGACCTTCCACCCCTCCTGGCACTTGCCTGTGGAGACACATCCCAAAACGAGGCTGCCGTCTTTGTGGCGGCAGTCCTCTGCATATCCAGCCCATTTTTACTGATCATTTCCTCCTATGTCAGGATTCTGATTGCAGTGCTGATGATGCCTTCACCTGAGGGATGCCATAAAGCTCTCTCTACCTGTTCCTCACACCTACTCGTAGTCACACTCTTCTATGGCTCAGGATCTATTACCTACTTGAGGCCCAAGACTAGTCACGCACCAGGAATGGATAAACTCTTGGCCCTCTTCTATACAGTGGTGACATCCATGCTGAACCCCATCATCTATAGTTTACGGAACAAGGAAGTCAAAGCAGCACTGAGGAGAACTCTGGGCTTGAGAAAAGTTCTGAGCAGAAATAGGTAACAGAACCACACAGAATTATTGACTAATAAGCATGCATATAGAACCAGAGTAAACAAACAAACATTGATACATTTTTCTGCCTGACATATTGGTCTGGGACGTCATTCTGTATGTTGTGAATGAATATCGCTTTTATTGGTTGATGAATAAAGCTATTTTTGGCCTATCATAGGACAGAATATACCTAGGCAGGAAATCCAAACAGGAAGAAAGAAGGTGAAGTTTGGGAGGCACTAAAGAAAAAAAGATGCCAGAACATTCCCTGTAAGCTACAGTCACATGGTAATACGCAGATTAGTAAAAATTAGTTAATTTAATTGTGGGAGCTTGTCAGCAATATGCCTGAGCCATTACCAAAACAATTATAATTAATATTTATCCTCTGAGTATTCGTTCAGGAACAGACAGGCAGGAGAGAAGGTTCAATTACAACTTACGTTGAATATCTTAGTAAGTTTAAAGGTACCTTTGCATTCAGGGATATGTTCTAAATACTAATTCTGAAATTATTTCAAATACTAAGGGATACAAGTAAAGAGATCAATACAGTAGAAAGTATTCCATCATATTTTAGTTCACGATGACAATCTAAATTGCTTTGCTATATCTCAGAAGTTTTACGAACTCTAGTCCCTTATGCCCCAATGACTTCTGCTTTCTATCCAAACATATATCACACTAATCTATATTTCCTAGTAACTATATAATGGTCTTATATTAGTCTACATCTTTATTTCATAGTGTCAGATACTATAAGTCTTTTGCAAATTGTATATACCAAAAACGTGTAAATTTTGCAATACATTGAAATGTTAATTTGAAACTATTTGCTTTAGAATATTAAAGAAAACATGAGAAATATTTTCAAGAGTTTCCATGATACTTTTTTAATGTCAAAAATGTCGTTATTTCAGAACCTGCAAGCCATTCAGGCCAGGGAAGCAGGTTGGTTAACTGAATATCTTCACGTCTTCCTCCATTCCCCCAAGTCCCATCCCCAGGCTCATCCCAGGTCTGCAGCAGAACACCTACTGTAGTTGTCCCCTCCTCTCTGACTCCCAACCCAACAGACCATGAAGAACTTCTATAATATTTCTTCACCCAACCCATCCCACTATCCCAGTCTCTAACATTAGCAAGTATTCCCTGGGAAAAGCTGGTCCTACAGGCCAGGAAAACAGGTAGGCTAGTCAGATCTTAGTCTCTCCCTCTTCTCCTTCAAATCCAACCCCTTTTCACTCTCTCAGCTCTATAGCAGACCACTTTTTTAAGCCTCACCTCTATCCCTGTTCCCATCCCCATTGGAAAACACAGATATTCCCCTCCAACCTTTCTTCCCCACTCATCACTTTATGCCAGTTACCAAATCCAGTAAGCATATTCATAGGAAAACACAAACTATTCCTGCCAGAAAAAAAGTATTCTAACTGTGGATCCTCAAGGCTCCCTCCTCTCCAGCAAATCTAATCTTTCTGTCTCCCCCACCATCTCTGTAGCAGATCACCTGATAAAGCTTCTACCTCCACTCTGCCCCATCTCTGCAGATCATACAAAGCTTCTTCTCCAATCTTCCTTCCTCCACTCATCCTCTTATTCCAGACCCAATTCCAGCTGCCTTTCTCTGGGAACCTACCAGCCAAAGCTAACTGAGAAGCAAGTAGGCAAATGAGGAAGGTAAGTGAACTTCAAATTTTCTCTCACCCTCCTCTCCTCCATATTCAATCACCTGTCTCATCTCCAGATCTGTAGCAGACTATCTGTTGTGGCATCTCCTCACTCCCTACTCCTCCTCTTCCTTGGGGATTGAGAATATCCTGTTTGAACATATTGCTTTCCTCCTTCTTATGGGCCCTCTCTGTCTCTCTCTGCTAACCCATCCCCATCCATAAATGTCAGCTCCTAAAAGCTAGAAATACATTTTACATGGAATATCCAGTGACCACAATTATCAGTATCTCAGAAGAATTTCTTACTAGGCAATACACAGCTACCATAATTTCCTAAGAATCAGAGAGGGAAAAGAAACAAAGGAATAAAATATATGCCAAAAAACAAGATCATTTATCAGCATCTTTAATTGCAATCTCCACAAACCTAGACCATGGTGTGATGTGGGGTTTCCCTCTGTATGCTGTGATTATCATTAATGAATAAATAATCATTTTTGGACCTATAGCAGGGCAGAACTTAGCTAGGTGGAGAAAACTAAACTGAATTCAAGAAGAGAAAAGGGTAAAGTTAGAGAGAAGCCATGGCGCCTCCACCAGAGACAGACATGCTGAAACTTTGCCAGTAAGCCACTGCCATGTGGTGATATACAGATTAATATAAATGGGTTAAATTAATATGTAAGAGGTAGCCAATAAGAAGCTAGAGATAATTAGCCAAGCACTGTTTTAAATAATATGATTTCTGTGTGATAATATGGGCCTAAGCAGTCAGGACCAACAAGTGATCTTCTTCCAACAAATTGGCGCACCAACATAGGTAATTACAACCACCTAAAAACCTGGGAAAGCTTAAAAGGAAATTCTAGACACAAAGGAACAGAGTAAAGCATGGTTTGGTAGCAGCATTTTCTTGGGTGGGTTCTGTTTGCTAGAAGCAAGCAGAGGCATGGCTCCGTTAAGAAAGGTTTTCC
Organism: Myodes glareolus; assembly: GCF_982192425.1. Classification (NCBI taxonomy): domain Eukaryota; kingdom Metazoa; phylum Chordata; class Mammalia; order Rodentia; family Cricetidae; genus Myodes; species Myodes glareolus. The sequence goes on along the minus strand of NC_142043.1, from coordinate 72,768,700 downwards.
TGATTCAACCATAGCAGAAAAAAGGCTCGTGTGCTGCCAGCACAAATTCTGACTGTGCAGTATTTGAATGGCATCTGGTACCTGTATGCTCATTCAGGGTCATGAGGAAAGTAGCTGAGACTATGTCCACAGCTCAGTGTTCCCTGCCTGCTCAGGTGGTGGGATCAGGTCTACTAGGTGTGCACAAGCAGGAGAAGCTGGAGATTCCTGCCACCATACACAGTTATTTCCAGGCCATGCAGTGCACAGCATGGCAGATTTAGCTTTTACTCAGAAAAAAACCAGGTTTATATGCAGCATGGCGCTACCCAGAATTTAGGTGGTGAGAATGGCTCCCATCTGGAAATCTCAGAGTCACTGAACAGACTTCTGCCGTGATGAACTGGGCAGAGCAAGCAAAGATGCTGCATATACCCTAGCAATGCCACAGCTTAAGTTTTTAAGAAGTGCTTAGCATTGAACTTCCCACAGGGCAGGAAAACCTGATTGCTCTTAGGACTGGAGAGGGAGGAGGAGAGGGAATGGGGGGAATGGGAGGGTATTGGAAGGAGGGGAGAAAGTGGAAATTTTTATAAATAAATAAATAAGTAAATTTAAAAAAAAGTGCTCCTGGACAGTAAAGAATTACAGATATACAATAGGACAGATTCAGACATAAAAGACCTCTAAATGGGTCACAGTATTGAATAAATGTGCATAGGCTTGGGAGAGAGAAGAAAAAGAGTATAAAGAGTTATAAAAACAAATAAATAATTTTAAAAATAAAAAGCAAAGTCTTTAAAGAGACAAAGTAAGACAATTATAGATTGAAGGAGTAAAGATAATAAAAAGTAAATAGAATAAGAATAGAATAGAACAAGAAAAGTCACAAACAATGGAATATACAAAGAGAGTCTAGATTAGGAATATTATTGTGTTTTCTTTGAATTTTTGACATTGAAGGAGCTAACTACAGAGAGACATTTCATTGTCTGGACTGCTATGCTAACCCAGCACATATATTATAAAGGTATCATTGACTTCAGAGTTTGTGTCTAAGGATATGTTACTTTGGAAAAGAGGTTCTTCTTTTGTTTCCACAGAGGATTTGAACTTGTGGATTGCTTCTAGACTAATATGATTTCATGGGCCAAGAACCCCTGAAAGGTTGCTGTGGACATATGGTTTCTATGTGATTATTTTGGGCCTAAGTGGCCGGGACCAACAAGCAGCCTTCCTACAACAACCAATCAATAAAAGTCAGAACAATATGTCTCCAAACAGAGCACAACAACCCTACCAAAAAAGTCCCTGTGTATTCTAAAGTTGCAGAAAACAAAAGTAACTTGCAAAAATCAATAGCCTCTTTATACACTAAAGAAAAATATACTGAAAGAGAAGTCAGGAAAATAATTGCATTCACAATAGCTATCCCAAAATTAAAATATCTGGAAATAAGCTTAACCAATAAAATGAAAGTCCTCCTGTACAGTAAAAATTTAAGGCACTGAAGGAAGAAATTGAAGAAGACACCAGAAGATGGAAAGACCTCCCATGCACAATGAATCAAAGAACCAGTATTTTGAAAATGACTGCCTCCCTAAAGCAATCTTACAAATTCAATGCAAACATAATAAAAACCCAATACCATTCTTCATAGACAGAAAAAAAATATGAAAGTTTGTATAAAGGTACAAAATAATGAAGTTATCCAAAGAAATCTTTTTTAAAAAAAATAAACATGCTAACTACATGAGGTATCATTATAGTTGAGTTCAAATTACATTGCAGAGCTATAGTAATAAAAACAGTAAGTTACTGTTTCAAAAACAGTTAACAGTGGAATAGAACTAAAGACTCAGTTATAAATCCATGATCATACGGCCACTTGATTTTTTATGAAGATGCAATTATATAAGCATTAAAAAGAGGAAGTAATATTTAACAAATGGTGTTGGGAAAACTGATCTTAAGAATGTAGATACGGAATTCAGTTCTTATCTTTTATGATGCAAAAAACTCACATATTGGTCAAGGACCTCAATGATAGACCTGATACACTGATATCATTAGAAGAAAAACTCGGGGCTTTACTTCAAATTATAGAGACATACAGAAGACTTTCTGAATAAGATTTCAGTAGCATAATAAATGAGACCAACAAACAACAAACATGATCTAATTTAACTAAATGTTCTTTGCATTTTATTGGCCATAGTTAGTTATGGATGAACCTAGATGCAGAAGAAGCTGAAATATTTTCTCAAGCTAAATGGAATTACCACATTTCACATATTGGTTCTTATTCTGCCATTGTGAGGGGCAGGACCTGTACAAAAGAAAAAAATAACTTGGTTGTCCAATTCCCATAAAACTAAGAGAATTTCTCCTGGTTCAATATCTCCTTTCCTGAACCACAACTGTTAAGATCTAAATTATAATTAAATTCAAGCAATAAAATTTTAACTCAGGAAAAATGTATGCAAAATATATGAACTCTAAAATCTAAGGCTGAATCAACATGTACTGTCTGTTAACTGTGACAGACAGCAGTGTGTCTAGTCACTGAAGATAATCAAGAGAATGTCCTGCTCAAGAGTGACAGTTATTCTCCCTATCGTTCTTATTTTACATCAATAAAACCTTAGATATTCAGGTACTGATTTTTTGTGCAATAAGTATTTGGTACTCTACTCATATCTTCCCCACTAGTACTCAACTTTTAACTCCAAGTTTTGTTGCACCTACTTTTGATAGAAGTAAATTGCGACATGACCAAAATGACATGTGACTTGAAAAAAGTTAAACTTATTAATCTAAATATTTTGTAATAAACAGGGCAAATACTAGTTTCATCAAAAGTAGATGAGAGACAGCCCCCCCCTCAGCTTCTGTGGCAGGGTCTTTGGTGTTCCACTGGACTCTACCCTGCCCCCACGGCCGTCCTTTTGTCTCCTGTGTCCTTTGAATACCAACTATCCCTACTTTAGTGTTGAGGAGTTCCATCCAGAAAGGTGAGTGTGTGCTATCCCGAGTAGACTGTCCCAGAAGAGAGCACAGTCCCTCCCCCCCCTCAGCTTCTGAGGCAGGGTCTTCGGTGTTCCACTGATCTCTACCCTGCCCCCACGGTTGCCCTTTTGTCTCCTGTGTCCTTGGAATACCAGCTACCCCTATTTCAGTGCTGAGGAGTTCCACCCAGAGGATGCTGAGGAGTACCATCTAGAGGGACAGGAACAGTTCCTGCTCCTGCACTGAAGAGATCCACCCAGAGAGGCAGTAACAGCAAATAGTGAACCAAGACACCAAGACTCTCCTGGCACCATCTGAAGGAAGAGATGTGCACGCGCCAATGCAAGAATTCCTCCAATAACCTGAAAGGCAAAATGACATCACCAGAATCCAGGGATCACAAAACTAGAAGAAATAAACACCCTGCTATAGAAAAAATAGAAGAAATCGACTCTAAGCAGAACTATATAAAAAAATAGAGGAACTTAAACAAGAAGTGAAAACCTGCTGTAAAGAAATGGAAGAGAGTATAACAAAAAGATTGAAAAAATGAGTAAAGAAATGGAAGAGAAGTATAACAAAAAGTTTGAAGAAATGAGCAAATCCGTAAATGACACCCTGGGAAACCAAGAGAAAACAATCAAACAGGTAATGGAAACAGTTCAAGAATTGAAAACTGAAATGGAGACAACGAAGAAAACACAAACCGAAGGTCAGCTGGATATGGAAAATCTAGGTAAACGAACAGAGACTTCATAAACAAGTATAACCATCAGAATACAAGAGTTAGAAGAAAGAAGCTCAGATTCTGAAGACACCATAGAGAAGATAAATGCTCTGACCAAAGAAAACAGCAAATCCAACAAATTCTCATCACAAAACATTCAGGAAATCTGGGACACAATAAAAAAAAAACAAATCTAAGAATAATAGGGGTAGAAGAAGGAGAAGAATTGCAGATCAAAGGCCCAGAAAATATATTAAACAAAATTATAGAAGAAAACTTTCCCAACCTAAAGAACAATATCCCTATGAAGGTTCAAGAAGCATACAGAACACCAAATAGAATGGATCAAAAAAAATCCTCTTACCATATAATAATCAAAACACAAAACATACAGATTAAAGAAAAAACATTAAGAGCTGCAAAGGAAAAAGGTCAAGTAACTTATAAAGGTAAACCAATCAGACTTACACCAGACTTCTCTATGAAAACCATGAAAGTCAGAAGGTCCTGGATAGAGGTAGTGCAGAAACTAAGAGAGCATAGATGCAAGCCCAGACTACTATACCCAGCCAAGCTATTATTCACTATCAACAGAGAAAACAAAATATTCCAGGATAAAAACAAATTTAAACAATACGTAGACACAAATCCAGCCTTACAGAAAGTAATAGAAGGAAAATTGCAACCCAAGGAATATAACATTGCCAACACTGCCTACAATACCTCAGACATCTAGTGACCCTTCACAAGCACAACACAAAGAAGGGAAACACACACACTCTACTACCCCCCCAAAAAAAAGAAAAAGGAAAATAACCAGAGTCAACAACCACTGGTCATTAATATGACTTAATATTAATAGACTCTTGTAAACCCTAAAATGACTCCCTTAGTTGAGATATATACTTCCCTGCTCCCATATCCATCCTTTCTCCCTTCCCCCATCCCAATCCCCCAAGCTTTCCCAAATCCTCCCCTACTACCTTCTCTTTAATCCTCTCCCATTCCATCCCCCATCCCCCCGTGCACCCAAGGTTGCCTGGCACACTTATCTACTTCCAATATCTAGGAGGATAACTACATGATTTTCTTAAAGTTCACCTTCTTATTTAGCTTCTCTAGGATCACGAATAATAGGCTCAGAGAGCATAAATTATGGCTAGAATCCACGTATGAGTGAGTACGTACCATATTCCTCTTTTTTGGTCTGGGTTAGGTTACCTCACTCAATAAAGTATTTTCTATTTCCATCCATTTGCATGCAAAATTCAAGATGTCATTGTTTTTTACCGCTGAGTAAAACTCTAATGCATATATGTTCCACACAATCTTTAACCATTCTTCTTTTGAGGGGTACCTAGGTGTTTCCAGGTTCTGGCTATTACAAATAGTGCTGCTATGAACATAGTTGAACAAATGAGTTCCCAGGTACAAGTAGAGATACCCAGATTGTTCACTGAACAGCAGAGGAGAGGGGGTATGAACTGAACCATACTGATGAATATTTTGTATATCACCATAGAACCCTCAACTGGTGATAGATGGAGATAGAGACAGAGACCCACATTGGAACACTGGACTTAACTTCCTAGGTCCAAATGAGAAGCAGAATGAGGGAAAACGTGAGCAAGGAAGTCAGGATCAGAGGGAACCTTCATCAGAAAATGGATGGAGATTAAGACAGAGACCCACATTGGAGCACTGGACTGAGCCCCAAAGGTCCAAATGAGGAGCAGAAGGAGGGAGAACATGAACAAGGAAGGCAGGACCATGAGGCATGTGTTCACCCACTGATACAAGGGGACTGATCTAATGAGAGCTCACCAAGGCCAGCTGGACTGGGACCGAACAAGCATGTGATTAAACTGGATTCTTTGAATGTAGCTGGCATAGGGACTGTCTGAAAAGCCATTGATAATGGCACTGGGACTTGTTTCATCTGCATGTACTGGCTTTTTGGGACCCTAGTCTGTTTGGATGCTCACCTTCCTAGATCTGGAGGGAGGGGGGAGGAACTTGAATTCCCCACAGGGCAGGAAACCCTGACTGCTCTTAGGGCTGGAGAGGGAGGAGGACAGCGATTGGGGGGAGTGGGAGGGTATTGGGAGGAGGGGTGGAAGTGGAAACTTTTACAAATTAATAAAAAAATTTAAAAGAATATCAATGGACTCAATTCACCTATGAAAAGGCACAGACTAAGAGATTGGATACAAGACCAGGATCCAACATTCTGCTGTTTACAAGAAACACACCTCAACCACAAAGACAGACACCTACTCAGAGTAAAGGGTTGGGAAAAAGTTTTCCAAGCAAACGGACCTAAGAAACAAGTGGGTGTGGCCCTTCTAAAATCTAACAAAATTGACTTCAAAGTAAAATGAATCAGAAGAGATGGAGATGGACATTTCATACTCATAACAGGAACAATTAATCAGGAAGAAGTCTCAATCCTGAATATCTATGCCCCTAATATAAAGGCACCCACTTATGTAAAAGAAAAACTTCTAGAAATCAAGGCAGTCATCAAACCACACACACTAATAGTAGGAGACTTCAATACACCTCTCTCACCAATGGACAGGTCAATCAGACAGAAACCTAACAGAGAAATAAGAGAATTATAGGAGGGACTGAATCAAATGAACTTAACAGACATCTATAGAACATTCCACCCAAATAGGAAAGAATATACCTTCTTCTCTGCAGCTCATGAAGCATTCTCAAAAATTGACCACATACTCGGTAACAAAGCAAACTTCCACAGATTAAAAAAAATATTAGTAACCACCTGTGTCTTGTCAGATCACCATGGATTATAGTTAGAATTCAAGAACAATGCTACCTCCAGGAAGCTAACAAACTCTTGGAAGCTGAAGAGTCAACTACTTAATCACCCCTAGGTCAAGGAAGAAATAAAGAAAGAAATTAAAGTCTTCCTTGAATTTAATGAAAATAAAGGCACAACATACTCAAACCTATGGGACACTATGAAAGCAGTGCTAAGAGGAAAGTTCATAGCACTAAGTGCCGAATTAAAGAAAATGGAGAAAGCACACATTGGAGACTTAACAACACACCTGAAAGCTCTAGATAAAACGAAGCAGATTCACCCAGGAGGAGTAAAAGACTGGAAATAATCAGACTGAGGGCTGAAATCAACAGAATAGAAACACAGAAAACAATCCAAAGAATCAATGGAACAAAAAGCTGGTTCTTGGAGAAAATCAACAAGATTGACAAATCCCTAGCCAAACTAATCAAACGGCAGAGAAAGAACATGCAAATTAATAAGATCAAAAATGTAAAGGGGGACATAACCACAGACACAGAGGAAATTCAGAGAATCATTAGATCTTACTACAAAAGCCTGTATGCCACAAAATTGGAAAATGTAAAAGAAATGGACATTTTTTAAGATAAATACCATATACCAAAGTTGAACATAGACCAGGTGAACAATATAAATAGACCTGCTAGTAGCGAAGAAATAGAAGCTGTTATCAAAAATCTGTCTACCAAAAATGCCCAGGACCAGATGGTTTCAATGCAGAATTCTACCAGAACTTCCAAAAAGAGCTAATACCTATACTCCTTAATGTATTTCACAATATAGAAACAGAAGAGCCATTGCCAAACTCTTTTTATGAAGCTACAGTTACCCTAATACCAAAACCACACAAAGACACAACCAAGAAAGAGAATTACAGGCCAATCTCACTCATGAACACCGACGCAAAAATTCTCAATAAAATACTGGCAAACCGAATTCAAGAACACATTAGAAAAATTATTCATTATGATCAAGTATGCTTCATCCCAGAGATGCAGGGCTGGTTCAACATACACAAATCTATCAATGTAATCCATCATATAAATAAACTGAAAGAAAAAAACCATATGATCATTTCATTGGATGCTGAAAAAGCATTTGACAAAATTCAACATCCCTTTAAGATAAAGGTGTTGGAGAGATTGGGGATACAAGGATCATACCTAAATATAATAAAAGCTATTTACAGCAAGCTGACAGCTAACATCAAATTGAATGGAGAGAAACTCAAAGCCATTTCACTGAAATCAGGAACACGACAAGGCTGTCCACTCTCACCATACCTCTTCAATATAGTGCTTGAAGTTCTAGCAATAGCAATAAGACAACAGAAGGGGATCAAGAGGATTCGAACTGGAAAGGAAGAAGTTAAACTCTCGTTATTTGCAGATGATATAATAGTGTACATAAGTGACCCACAAAACTCTACCAAAGAACTCCTACAGCTGATAAACACCTTTAGTAATGTGGCAGGATACAAGGTCAACTCCAAAAAATCAGTGGCCCTCCTATATACAAAGGATAAAGAAGCAGAGAGGGAAATCAGAGAAACATCACATTTCACGATAGCCACAAATAGCATAAAATATCTTGGGGTAACTCTAACCAAGGAAGTGAAAGACCTATTTGACAAGAACTTTAAGTCTTTGAAGAAAGAAATTTGAGGAGAATACCAGAAAATGGAAAGACCTCCCTTGCTCTTGGATTGGGAGAATCAACATAGTAAAAATGGCAATTCTAGACGCTGGTACTGGGCTGGAAGTGCAACCCGGCAGGAGGGAGTTTCTGTATTTCAATAGCCTGCCAGTGAAAAGGTAGGGCTTGTGTCAGCTCAGCAAGATTCCTGGCCAGAAAGAGGCACTGATCCTCTAGCAGAAGATTCATCATTGGGGTGAGTTTGCTCCTGACATGCTGCAGAAGCCCGACAAGTAGGAGCTCAGACATTCCCAGTCCCCCTTGACTCCCTGGTCACTCTGTAGGGGCTAACCCCTCTTTGCTCCTAGCCCATTCCACCTTTCATCCAGGAATTCATTCCTTTATTCCTCCCTTCCTCCTCGGGGCCATAAAATCACCCAGCTCAACCGGCTTGCATGCTAGGACTAGGTTGGAAGTGCAAGAACTTTAAGTCTTTGAAGAAAGAAATTGAGGAGGATACCAGAAAATGGAAAGACCTCCCTTGCTCTTGGATTGGGGGAATCAACATAGTAAAAATGACAATTCTACCAAAAGCAATCTATAGATTCAATGCAATCCCCATCAAAATCACATTAAAATTCTTCACAGACCTTGAGAGAACAATAATCAACTTTATATGGAAAAACAAAAAACCCAGGATAGCCAAAACAATCTTATACAATAAAGGAACCTCTGGAGGCATTACCATCCATGACTTCAAACTCTATTACAGAGCTACAGTATTGAAAACTGTGTGGTATTGGCATAAGAACAGAGAAGTCGACCTATGGAATCAAATAGAAGACCCGGATATTAACCCACAAACCTATGAACACCTGATTTTTGACAAAGGAGCTAAAAGTATACAATGGAAGAAGGAAAGCATCTTTAACAAATGGTGCTGGCATAACTGGATGTCAACATGTAGAAGAATGAAAGTAGATCCATATCTATCACCATGCACAAAACTCAAGTCCAAATGGATTAAAGACATCAACATTAATCTGACCACTTTGAACCTGACAGAAGAGAAAGTGGAAAGCAGTCTACAAGACATAGGCACAGGAGACCACTTCCTAGGTAGAACCCCAGTAGCACAGACAATAAGGGAATCAATGAATAAATGGGACTTCCTGAAACTGAGAAACTTCTGTAAAGCAAAGGACACTGTCAGTAAGACAAAAAGGCTACCTTCTGACTGGGATAAGATCTTCACCAACCGCTCATCAGACAAGGATGTGATCTCCAAAATATACAAAGAACTCAAGAAACTAGACACTAAAACTCTAATTAACCCAATTAAAAAATGGGGTACTGAACTGAACAGAGAATTCTCAACAGAAGAACTTCAAATGGCCAAAGTCATTCTCAACCTTCTTAGCTATGAGGGAATCACAAAACAAAACAACTTTGAGATCCCATCTTACACCTGTCAGAATAGCTAAACTCAAAAACACCAATGATAGCCTATGCTGGAGAGGATGTGGGGTGAGGGGAACACTCATCCATTGTTGGTGGGAATGCAAACTTGTGCAGCCACTGTGGAAATCAGTGTGGCGGTTTCTCAGGAAACTGGGAGTCAACCTCCCTCAGGACCCAGCAATTCTACTCTTGGGAATCTACCCAAGAGACGCCCTAACATTCTACAAAAGCATTTGTTCTATTATGTTCATAGCAGCACTATTTGTAATAGCCAGAGCCTGGAAACAACCTAGCTGCCCCTCAATAGAAGAATGGTTAAAAAAGGTGTGGAACATATACACATTAGAGTTTTACTCAGTGGTGAACAAACAATGAAATCTTGAATTTTGCATGCAAATAAATGGAAATAGAAAACGCTTCACTGAGTGAGGTAACCCAGACCCAAAAAGAGGAATATGGTATGTACTCACTCATAAGTGGATTCTAGCCATAATTAAAGGTCTTTGAGCCTGTAATTTGTGATCCTAGAGATGTTAAATAAGAAGGTGAACCTGAAGAAACTCACATAGTTATCATCCTGGATATTGGAAGTAGACAACAGTGCCAGGCAACCTTGGGTGCACGGAGTGGGTGTGTGTGGAAGGAAGGGGATATGGTTAGAGAGAAGGTAGTAGGGGAGGATTGGGGAAAGCTTGGGGGAATGGGATGCGGGGGAAGGAGAAAAGATGGATATGGGAGCAAGGAAGTATATATCTCAACTAAGGGAACCATTTTAAGGTTTGCAAGAGACTTAATTCTAGAGGGGTTCCCAGGTCCAAGGAGAGATCCCCAGATTGTTCCCTGGACAGCAGAAGATTGGGGGCCTGAACTGGCCTTGGCCCATAACCATACTGATGAATATTTTGCATATCACCATAGAACCCTCATCTGGCGATGGATGGAGATAGAGACAGAGACCCACATTGGAACACTGGACTTAACTCCCTAGGTCCAAATGAGAAGCAGAATGAGGGAGAACGTGAGCAAGGAAGTCAGGATCAGAGGGACCCTTCATCCAACGATGGATGGAGATTAAGATAGAGACTCACACTGGAGCACTGGACTGAGCCCCTAAGGTCCAAATGAGGAGCAGAAGGAGGGAGAACATGAAAAAGGAAGGCAGGACCGCGAGGGGTGCGTTCACCCACTGATACAAGGGGACTGATCTAATGAGAGCTCACCAAGGCCAGTTGGACTGGGACTGAATGAGCATGTGATCAAACCAGATTCTCTGAATGTGGCTGACATGGGGGCTGTCTGAGAAGCCATTGATAGTGGCACTGGGACTTGTTTTGTCTGCATGTACTGGCTTTTTGGGATCCTCGTCTGTTTAGATGCTCACCTTCCTAGACCTGGAGGGAGGGGGGAGGAACTTGAATTTCCCACAGGGCAGGAAACCCTGACTGCTCTTAGGACTGGAGAGGGAGGAGGAGAGGGAGTGGGGGGAGTGGAAAGGTATTGGGAGGAGGTGAGGAAGTGGAAATTTGTATAAATTAATAAAAAAATAAAAATGTAAAAATGCAAAAAATAAAGTATTTTAACATATGAAGTATAGAAAATTGGATTTCTTCACATAAAGCCTATCAAATTCATCCCTCACATTCTTGATGGAAATCATTTCAGAATGGAACAATGATCTTTATGTAAGATCTGAAATGTAGCATGAATTCTAATTGATCTTAATAGTAAAACCTGGAGACAACTACCAGGGTGAAACCTAAAATATCAGAGAAGCATAGCAGTCAGCCACAAGGTCTTACCTCTACTTCAGACTGAAAGGGTAATTCTGTCCATACGAATCCTCAGATTGAATCCTGAGCTACTGCCTTATAGTCCTCTCTCCACCCAGCCATATCAGTTTCTGTCTCCACCTTCCTAGTGCTGGGATTAAAGGTGTGAGCCATCACTTGGTTCTGTTTTTCTTTTAGACTGATTCCAATCTTGTGAAGTCCAGGGTGACCTTGAACTCACAGAGATTCATCTGTCTCCCAATGCTGGGATTAAAGGTGTGTGCCACCACTTCCTGACCTCCATGGCTAACTAGTGTGGCTAGCTCAGCACTCTGATCTTCAGGCAAGGTTTATGTGTTAAACCACAAACAAAATATCATCACACTGAAACTTTGAATCTGTTAGAGGAAAACATCAGGGAAAAAAAGTTCCAAATTTTCTGAAAAAAAAATCTGTACTGTTATAGAAAAAAGTAACAAGAATTGATGAATGAGATTGTATGAAATAAGAGTTTCAGTATAGTAATAGTAGCTTACAGAATGAAGAAACAGCCTATAAAATGGAAAACCTTTGCTAACTTGATATTAGATGGAGAATGATACATAGCATATATAAGAAACTGCAAAGTTAAATACCACCCTTTGCCAATTGTGCAGCCAATAAATAAGTTAGTAAGCTGAACAGGAAGTTCTTAAAAAAGCAAATAAAAGTGAAGTGGCCAACAATACTTGAAATAACATTTCCCATCTGTATCCTGGGAAATTACCAGTTAGAATTGTTTTGAGATTCCATTTTGTCCCATTCAGAAGGATTATCATAAAATATATGACAACAATTCCTGCTAGTCATGATGTAACTGGTGCAGACACTACGGAAATTATTATGAAGAACTATCTCAAAAAAATAGAATTACTATATGACCCAACCCTATATTTCTTAGGTGTATGTCAGAAAAATTTAAGGTAGCATAACAGATGCTTGCATGTTTTCATTTGTTTGTCTTTTAACTACACTTGAAAAAACAGCCATGAAATAGAAACAGCTTAGATCTCATCAACAGATGAATGAGCGGTGTACTGTGTACAGATTCACGTCGGGTTTTTTACTTGAAATAGAAACGAAATGACAGCATTTGTAGAAATGTGGTTAGAACCAGAAAACATCATGTTAAGTAAAATCAGACAGACTCAGGAAAAAAAATGTTGTGTCTCATATGCATAATCCCTCTCCATACTTTGTATGTATGTATGTAACGTATGTATGTATGTATATATGTATTTCATGGCCGTAGATACACATGGGTCCTGAAGCTAGAAATAAGACCATGAGGGAGAAAATTTTCTTAAAGACGAGAGAAGAAGGGGGAAAGGAAGGAGACAAGAGGGGAGATTTGGTAATGGATTACATGTGACATAAATATGGAAGATGGGACTGTTTTGTGGAGAGAAAGTATATCAGCAGGGTCTGAGTATGAGTGAGGTGAGCAGAGGGGGATAATAAAGTGGGACAAATGTGACACACATGTCTTAAAACGTAGGAATGCATAAATCATTTCCCATGTTATCATAAGGACAAATTTTAAAAAAGGACAAAAATAGGGTCAATAGGGGAGACCAAAAGAAAGAAAAGGGTCACCTCTGGACAGGACGGTACTTCCTCTGTTCTCATGTACAGTGGATGCTCTTGGAGGACTGGAGGACTGGGCTAGATGGTCCAGAGCATGCTAGTGTCAGGGCTGCCCTTTCTTTAGAAGTTTCTCTTGTTTTGCATACCAAGAACTACTGCTTCTTACCTCTGAGTTTTGCAGCCCATGGGCTAGGCAAATTTTCACCTCCTCCAAGGTCCCCTAATTTACACACCCAGTGGGAACAAATGTTCAAACCCAGGGTGAATAAAATAGAAGATATTTTTTGCACATATTTTAGGGGTATAAAACTGGAACACTGAGCTCAGCATTGGATGAGGAGACATAAGAGATCTGGGCACTATGTTAAATTTTATATATCTTTGTTGTAAATGGATCCTGTAACCAAACTTTAAATCTAAAGCAAACCCACACTGACATCTTTATTTTCAACAAGGAATTTGCACTCAGAGAATGTTAAAATTTCTTCAGAGTGGCAACTGGGGAAGAGAAAAAGGGAAGTGTGGGAAAAGGGATCAGTGCTCAGTGCTAGCCTGGTTTTCTCATTGCTCACAAGAGACAGGCACTGGGCACAGACAAGATACCCATTTCAGGAAGAGAAGTCAGGAGTTCTTGAAGTCACAGCAGGGAAGAGTGAAACTGGAAGAAATTCTGTGCAGTTCAGTTCTACATAAGGCAACTGTCACATCTTGTGGAAGGAAGCATAAAAAAACAAACCAAACCAGGATGTGGGCGTTCCTGTGTCTGGAGGGTGCTGTCCTATGAACTGGCCTGCAGAGACTGAGCTGCCCTTGGCACGCTAAGACTCTCTAGGGATAGTACTCTGCACCTCTTAAAAGCAGTTCCAGGCCAGCTCTTGGCATCTGCATGGTGATTTCTGCTGAGTGCTTTTGATCACGGCTGAGTGAGTAGTTTATATTTGCTTATCTATGACTCCATTACTCCCAGAGAGAGACTTTTTGGCCTTGATCTTTTGATGAAAGACTGAGTGCTGGGAGGGGAAGGTGTAAGAACCAGAGGGCTGCCAAGGTGAGGAATCCAAACATTCTGTCCCAGGATGTGAGGACCTGGAGTGGTGTTGGTTAATCTCTATGTTATGGGTCTTTGCTGGCCTGCTGATTCCTTATCCAGTAAAGAACCCTAAAGTGCTGACTGGATTGCACAGAAGAGTCAGGAAGACACTGGGTTTCTCACAAGAATCACCCGATACTGTTGCATCTGTCTCTTCTTTATTATCGAGTTCTTGTATGACAGCCTTGATGCTTTCCATGTGCTTTTAGTTACAAGTCGTGGATAATCCATGCTCCCAATAGTGCTCTGCAGAAGATATAGTTTAGGTGGTCTGTGCTGTAGAAAGAGACTTCATTTCTAAAGTTGTTTTTTGAGTGCACTCTATAAAGAGAGGCACTAAATCTTTTAGAATGAAAATTAACAGACAGAGAGGCACTTTTCCCCGTGAATATTTTGAGAAAATTTCTCCATGGGTGTTTAGAACCATTCTTGGTCCCTACTTCATCTGGGACCACTTACAGGATTTTGTTCTATTTGGAAATGGAAAGATTGCTTTTCTGGTTTTAGTGTGAATTTGTTAACTGTGCGACCTTAGCATTTATTTATAATAATAAATTTTTTAACTCCAATTTCTACGAGAATAGTGATATGCTTGTTAGGGATTTTCCCTATGTGCTTCAGCATTCTGACCATGTAAAAGAGAAGTAAATTTCCTCCTTACTCCTCCCTCCATCCCTCTTTTCCTGCCTTGTTTCTTTCCTTCCTTCCTTCCTTCCTTCCTTCCTTCCTTCCTTCCTTCCTTCCTTTCCTTTTGAAAAATTTACTAGGATATGACATTACTACAGGTATGGGCTATTATTAAATGTTTTATCACATATGTTCATTATTCTATTAGGAAATACATGAGACAGGGTATCTATTCTGGAAAGATTTATGACCAGAATAGGTGATAAAAGTCTTAAAAATAAACAAATTATATTTAAGTTTTGTTTGTGATAATGAAACAAAGGTCCCTAGAGTTTCCAGGATGGAAGAAACATTCTTTGTAATTGAATAGAAGTGGCATTTGAGCTGAGGTTTGAACAAATAAAGGCTGGCAGACTGAAAGAGGGTCAGGAAGAAACATACAGGTTGAGTGTCTATAAATACTAAACTTTTGAAGCCTGCTCTGGGGGGGAAAAATTGTTCTTGTTTCAAGGCAAGAACCCTAGAGGGAAACATTCATGGTTTCAGTTATTCTCTCCAACTACCTGAGAGCCTCCTGATGAGCTGGAACAAAGGAGGAGAGGAGAGATGATCTCAGGGTACAGGAGACTTGGGTGGATTCTAGGTGTCAAACATGTGCCTCTGGGCCTTGCTTGGAGAAAGCAGTCTGTTCTTGAGTGTGAGGCAGACATGGAAGTGGGAGATGGAGCTGTGACAGCTGCTTGCTGTCACTCACCTGTAGGTAGATTGCTGATGTCATGTCATAAGGCCTGTCCTTGAAGGGACAGTCGGTCGAGTGGGTAACTGGGGCTTTTCCTGTATTTCCAAACAGCTTCCTTGCACCAGGCTTTATCCTTCAACTTGGACTCAGTGCTTCCCTGGATTTATTCATTCTATTAGTTTTTTTTTCCTTGTCACTCCTTTTGTTTAGTTAATCAGTGTGGCAAATTAATTGAGCCTCCAAAATAGTGTTCATCTCTGTGTTCCTTTTTATCTTTATTTAGACTCTCCAATTGACATGCATGTTAATGTGTGTTACAATTTATCTCTCCAGTACATACATGTCTTCTGAATTTCAAGTACCAATTCTCTTAAGAAATATTTTCTTGGCTATCTCAGAGATGCCTCCAGTTTAGCATGGCCATAACTGAAGCATGATCCACCCCAGCTCTAGACTGCTTCCTGCTGTCTTTGTTTCAGTGAGAAATTCCACAGACCGTTCGTTAAACCAGGAGCATGGCACACTCACTATGGCTTCAAACTGACTGAAATGAACCTCTCAATATTGCCATTTCTATCAGTATCATTTTAAGAAAATGACTTAATCCCCATCATTTATTCATTTTTCCTTTTAACTTGACATATTCATTTTATATTTACTTTTTTGTTTGTCAGTTTTTGTGTGTGTGAAGTTTTGTGACCCTTCTCATGGACTCACTATTGGCTTCTGTTCCCTTCATTTCATTCTCTGCACACTTACCTTTCCCAGAATACAGTTATCTCATGCCCTGAATGTTTTCCTATTGCTCACAGATCCATCTTTCACAGAGATGTCTTTTTCCATTGCTCCCTGAAGTTAGCATCTTTGCCTCCACCAAAGACTCATGCTTTGCCTATAACTGGAACCTTTGTATATGTCTATCTGTTTGTGTGAAGAGATTTTTACACTCAACTTTCCTGATTTATTCAATTCCTATTTATTCATAAGACTCAAATAATTCTTTTTTCTGGGAGCTTTTTGTTATCTAGTCTCCAAACCAGGCCATCTCCTCTACTGTTCTCCTTTAAAGCAATGATTACAATCATTAGGTATTATGAAATTATTTTACACAAGATCAATTTTAATATATCATTCTAGAGTATGATGAAATACTGTCTTATTTGTCATCTTTAGTAAACATGCCCATATGTGGCAGGCAGAAAGTTATGAAAACAAGTTTGCTAAATAAAATGAACAGAAAACATGAACCTAGAGACTTGGCTTAATTTTTCTGTAGAAGTACAAAACCATCATAAAATAATTGAAAGTAGAGGCAGTGATAAGGAATGGAATAATATATGTATCAGAGAATAGAATTTGGGTATTTTTCTGTTGTGTAATGAATTCATTTATTCTGGAGATAAGAGATATTACAGTATTAAAATGCAAATCTTTACCTGATTTGCCTTTCCCACCACTGAAAGTCTTCACAATAGTTCACAAGAAGAGAACAAAAGCAGTTAAAACTACAGACAAACTGCCTTTAAAACTTGTAATTGAAATGTACAAACCTGAGTGTAAGAGAAATCAACAAAATGCATAGTTTGAATAAATACATAATATTGTCTTTCATTTAAAATGAAATGAAAAACAAAATTTTATTTTATTTACCTCAAGTTTCTATAATTTACATAATACACTTCATACACACATATATGCTATAATTTGGTAATTGGAATGTTATGTAATATTTCTTCTTATAATTAAAATATTTTAATTATTTGACTTAACCCAGGCTTTGGAAGAGTATCCTTTATTAACACAAACACAAATTTTGAAACAATATTCAGCATGACCAAAAAAAATGCACAAACACACTAGGATTTGATTTTTTAAAAATACACATTCAAGTAGAAGATTACATGCTTGGTTTCTTCTGCTATGTTACTTCTGCCATAATTACCTTATTGACACTGTAATTACTTCTAGAAAATGAGGAAAATGCATATCCTAGAAAATGTGCAGCTGAGTGGTGGTGCATGCCTTTAATCTCAGCACTCAGAAGGCAGAGGCAGAGGAAGGTGGATCTCTGTGAGTTCGAGGCCAGCCTGGTCTACAAGAGCTAGTTCCAGACAGGCATCAAAGCTACAGAGAAACCTTGCCTTGAAAAAACAAAAAACAAGCAAACAAACAAAAAGACCGAAACCAAATTAACCAAGCAACTGACTGACCAACGATTTAAACAAAAGAACAAATAAAAAGAGAACTGATTCACCAAACAGGAAGGAAATCGTGAATCAGCCAATGGCTCTTGAATTTTCCAGATTGGTATTGTCTTGCTTAGTTTATTGTCAGCTTGACACAAGCTGGAATCATTTGAGAAGAGGGAGCATCAACTGGGAAAATACCCCACCAGATTGTGAGAAAGTTTCTAGAGATTATTATTATTATTATTATTATTATTATTATTATTATTATTATGCTTAATTATTGTTGTAGTAGAATTCAGCTCACTGTGGGTGGTGCCACCTCTGGGTAGGTGGTTCTGGGTTGTATAAAAAACAAGCTGAAAAAGACCTGGAGAGCAAGTCAGTAAGCAGCACTTTTTCATGGCTGTTGTGTCATTTCCTACCTCCAGGTTCCTGCTTTGAGTTCCTGCCCTGGTTTTCCTCAGTGACGGACTAAGCTGAAAAAGACTCTGTCCTCCTTGAGTTGCTTTGGTCATGGTGTTTATAATAGCAATAGAAATGTAACTAGAGCAAGCATCAGTCTTTGGAAAATTTATTGTACAAGTGAAGAGATCCCAAACTCAGGGAATCTAATTTAGCATGTTCACTATTGACACTTATCAGACCCCAAGTAAATGAAATAATGTCACTCATTAATAAGAACAGGGAAGACAAAAGTTAGCTATATTTTGAAATCATTTCTAACACTGAATAATGTTCAGTAGAATCAGAAATTTAGGCAACAGCACGATCAAAATAATCTATATGTTTTACTATTTATTCAGTTATTTGTTTGTTTATTTATCATGTCTCTCTCTCTGTGTGTGTGTGTGTGTGTGTGTGTGTGTGTGTGTAAGTCAGAGGACAACTTGAGGGAGTTTGCCCTTTCTTTTTACCACATAGATTCTGAAGACTGAACTCAAGTCCTCAGCCTTATCTGTAAGCTCCTTCACTTGCTGAGCAATCTCTCCAGCCCAGTAGTTTCTTTGTAAAACCACTTTATTTTGGATAACTGTAGCTGTTTGCTGTACCTAATATCATACTGGCATTCTTGATTTATGCCAAAAGTCAAGATTAATGCATTTATATGGAATAATATTAACTGATTCTTTACCATAAATATCATTGCATATACATACCACACTTGAAAATAATCCAACCATTTGTTGGTGGATATCTGGGCTGGTTCCATTTGTAGTTATTGTGGTAAGTACAGAAACAAACATGGATGCGCAAGTGTGATGTGGTATATTGACTTAAGTCTTTTTGCAAACACATTAATTTTAATGAGAAAAAGGAAGACACATATTGTAAGTTCTTCCCTTAAGATGGGAAGGAGGGATAGAGATGGCCATACAGTAGGATCTGAAGGTCAGGCTTTCTATAAACTATATCATGCAGCATATTTTTGCATCATCAAGAAAATGCAGAAGAGCTTGACATAGCCATTATCAGGAGAGCACCCTTAGAAGACAGTGAGTCTTGCTGTGATTTCTCTTTAGTTAAAAATGATAGTACTGTGTATTTCACAGGGATTTGCTTCTTGGGTGAAACACTGGGAGTATGTACATATGTCTTGAGTGGCAGTTATGGATTGTGCCATGCAAAGAAATGTTCTACTTGTGGTTTGGTATCCAGTTGGTGGTGACATTATCGGTAACAACACTTGTTTTCTTGGTTTGCAGACTATTTTCTATGCATCTGTTTGTTAAATTCACAAAGAGAAAAGAACTGACATGATAGAAGGAAAGAATCAAACAGCTCCATCTGAATTCATCATCTTGGGGTTCTCCAACCTGAATAAATTGCAGTTTTTACTCTTCACCATCTTCTTTCTGACTTACATATGTATTTTAGTAGGGAATATTTTTATCTTTGTGGTGACCATGGCTGATTCCCACCTACATACACCCATGTATTATTTTCTGCGAAATCTTGCCTTTATTGACATCGGCTACACCACTACCAATGTCCCCGAGATGATGGTACATCTTTTGTCAGAGAAGAAAACAATTTCCTATGGAGGCTGTGTGGTCCAACTCTTTGAATTCATTTTCTTTGTAGGCTCAGAGTGTCTCCTCCTGGCAGCAATGGCATACGACTGATACATTGCTATCTGCAAGCCCTTAAGGTATCCATTTATCATGAACAAGGCCCTGTGCAGCTGGCTAGCAGCCTCATGCTGGACATGTGGATTTCTCAACTCAGTGATGCACACAGTTCTGACCTTCCACTTGCCCTTCTGTGGTAACAATCAGATCAATTATTTCTTCTGTGATATACCTCCTTTGCTGATCTTATCTTGTGGGGATACTTCCATCAATGAACTGGCTTTGCTATCTATTGGGATCTTCATAGGTTGGACTCCTTTCCTGTGCATCATCCTTTCCTACCTTTACATCATCTCCAACATCCTGAGGATCCAGTCCTCTGAGGAGAGGCACAAAGCCTTTTCTACCTGTACCTCCCACCTGCTTATTGTTCTTCTCTATTACGGCAGTGCCATCTTCACATACGTGCGGCCCATTTCATCTTACTCACTAGAGAAAGACAGATTGATCTCAGTGCTGTATAGTGTTGTCACCCCCATGCTGAACCCTGTAATTTATACATTGAGAAATAAGGATATCAAAAAGGCTCTGAAGAGCATAGGGAGAAAATGGCAGCCACTCATCTTCTCTTCTGATATGTAACCTCTCTTATCTGTAGTCCATAATCTTATATTAGAAAGTTAACTTTTATATCTCTCAGCCATTCTTAGTTATGTTTAACTTAAAATCTGATTGTGAGGACTGAAGAGACAACTTGGAAATTAAGAGCATTGACTGTTCTTCCAGAGGACCTCAGTTCAATTTCCAGCCACCATATGGTGACTCACAACCATCTGTAATGAGATCTGCTGTTCTCTTCTGCCCTGCAGGCAGACATGCAGACAGAACTGTATACATAATAATAAATAAATCTTTTAAAAATTTTTGATCATGATAGTTGGACATAGATCATAAGTGTTAGCACACTCAGACCTAAGTGTATATATCTGAGCTTTTGTTAGTCTTAATGGAGTTTCTTCTTTAAGTTTCTATCCTTTTATTTGTCTTTACAATTTGGAATCCTCATCAAAAGATGGTGCCCCTCATTCCATATTTACCTGATAGACTTTATGGTTTATTAATTGCCATGAGTGACAGTCCTCCGAGTCAAAAAACTGCCATCTTGGGGCATTCAACTGATTCCCGTTATGAAAGTTCATCCCATCTGAGATTGTTTACAGTTTATACCCTCTCGTGGAGGGTTGAGAGGGTCACAAGACGTCACCTGAGTTTTCAGGTGTTCCCTGCCACCTGTTGTATGCATCATGGACTCAGGGAAAGGCTAGAGTATTTAGGCCTGAGGAAGAGTCTCCATCAAGGGACTGTGGAGAAAACCTCATCCCTGCTTGATAATGCTTTTCAGCTGTAGCCTGTTGGAGGAGGAGCAACCACAACCCTGTAAGTTACCCTTCACCTATGCTCTGTAAGTAAGATCAATAAACCATTCACAGAGTGAACTTTGGCAGAATTGTGCTTTTGTTTGCTCTTGGGATCTTAGGAGAAGGTGTATACATTGTTTACATCTCTTTGTGGCAAGGAATTTTAGCAACAATTCTGTATTTCCTATGCCTAAAGAAATGAGAGGCCTCTGAGGTGACTCAGCAGGTAAAGGCTCTTGTTGTTAAGCCTGATGACCTGAGTTTGATTCTATGGTCCCAAATGGCAACTTACAATTTGTTCTCTGGCATTCATTCACACATCATGGCACATACGTGAGTGGCACACACACATGTGCATAAACGCACGTGTGCACACACAAACATAATGAAATAATTTTAAAATGTGAATGGTACTCCTTAAATGTTTGCCATATTTTTATCCTTTTCTTTGTAAGTAATACTTTCAAACTTTATTTTTCAAAGTAAGCATAGCGGCAGCGCCATCCCAGCTTTCTGCCTGGAACCCATACCCTCCCCTCTCCTTTTTTCGGGGCTTAAATTCCTCCATCTCAGCCTGGGTGGGCACCGCGGGCCAGGTCAGTAGGTGAGTGCAAAGGGACTGGAGTCCTTTTGTTCTGATAGCCGGCCTGCAGCAAGCCAAGATGCAGGCAGGGGCACCTCTGACCAGCGAGGGGCTCTGATCCTGTGGAGGGGTAAGTGTATTGTTCCTGACCGCCACACAAGGCCGGTTAGGGAACACACAATATTCCCGCCATCCTTATCTCCCTGACTACTCCAAAGGGGCAGCTTCCCCAGCTAATCCCTCTCTCCTGCAAAGCCATCCCAGCTTTCTGCCTGGAACCCATACCCTCCCCTCTCCTTTTTTCGGGGCTTAAATTCCTCCATCTCAGCCGGGGTGGGCACCGCGGGCCAGGTCAGGCGGTGAGTGCAAAGGGACTGGAGTCCCTTTGTTCTGATAGCCGGCCTGCAGCAAGCCAAGACTGCAGGCAGGGGCACCTCTGACCAGCGAGGGGCTCTGATCCTGTGGAGGGGTAAGTGTATTGTTCCTGACCGCCACACAAGGCCGGTTAGGGAACACACAATATTCCCGCCATCCTTATCTCCCTGGCTACTCCAAAGGGGCAGCTTCCCCAGCTAATCCCTCTCTCCTGCAGCGCCATCCCAGCTTTCTGCCTGGAACCCATACCCTCCCCTCTCCTTTTTTCGGGGCTTAAATTCCTCCATCTGAGCCGGGGTGGGCACCGCGGGCCAGGTCAGGCGGTGAGTGCAAAGGGACTGGAGTCCCTTTGTTCTGATAGCCGGCCTGCAGCAAGCCAAGACTGCAGGCAGGGGCACCTCTGACCAGCAAGGGGCTCTGATCCTGTGGAGGGGTAAGTGTATTGATCCTGACCACCACACAAGGCCGGTTAGGGAACACACAATATTCCCGCCATCCTTATCTCCCTGTATACTCCAAAGGGGCACCTTCCCCCAGCTAATCCCTCTCTGCTGCTACGCCATCCCAGCTTTCTGCCTGGAACCCATACCCTCCCCTCTCTCTTTTTCGGGGCTTAAATTCCTCCATCTCAGCCGGGGTGGGCACCGCGGGACGTACAGGTGGTGAGTGGAAAAGGACGGAAATCCCTTTGTTCTAATAGCCTGCTTGCAGCAAGCTAAGGCTGCAGGCAACGTGATTCCTGGATAGCAAGGGGCACTAATCCAGTAGCAAAAGACCCAGCGGAGGGAAGAGCCACTGGAGAGCATCTGAAGGAAGAGATGGGCAGGCGCCAAGGCAAGAATTCCTCCAACAATCTGAAAAACAACACGAAAACACCAGATCCCAGCGATCTTATGACAGAAGGACTTGAACACCCTATACCGGAAGAAGTGGAAAACAGTGTCATTATGAAAGCAATAGAGTCTCTTAAACAAGGTATGAATAACTCACTTAAAGAAATAGAAGACAAATATAACAAAAAGATGGAAGAAATGAGTAAAGAAATGGAAGACAAATATAACAAAAAGTTTGAAGAAATAAGTAAATTCGTCAATGATACCCTGGGAAACCAAGAAAAAACAATCAAACAGGTAATGGAATCAGTTCAAGAATTGAAAACTGAAATGGAGGCAGTGAAGAAAACACAAACCGAGGACCGGCTGGATATGGAAAATCTAGGTAAACAAACAGAGACTTCAGGAACAAGCATAACCAATAGAATACAAGAGATAGAAGAACGAATCTCAGATTATGAGGACACCATAGAGAAAATAAATGCCCTGACCAAAGAAAACAGCAAATCCAACAAATTCTCATCACAAAACATTCAGGAAATATGGGACATAATAAAAAAACCAAATCTAAGAATAATAGGAGTAGAAGAAGGAGAAGAATTGCAGACCAAAGGTCCAGAAAATATATTCAACAAAATTATAGAAGAAAACTTTCTCATCCTAAAGAGTGATATTCCTATGAAGGTGCAAGAAGCATACAGAACACCGAATAGACTGGATCAGAAAAAAACATCCCCTCGCCATATAATAATCAAAACACAAAGCATTCAGATTAAAGAAAGGATATTAAGAGCTGCAAAGGAAAAAGGTCAAGTAACCTATAAAGGTAAACCTATCAGACTTACACCAGACTTCTCTATAGAAACCATGAAAGCCAGAAGGTCCTGGATAGAGGTACTGCAGAAACTAAGGGACCATGGATGCAAGCCCAGATTAATATACCCAGCCAAGCTTTCATTCACTATCAACGGAGAAAACAAAATATTCCAGGATAAAAACAAATTTAAACAATACGTAACTACTAATCCAGCCTTACAGAGAATATTAGAAGGAAAATTACATCCCAAGGAATCCAACATTGCCAACACTGACTACAATAACTCAGACATCTAGCGACCCTTCACTAACACAACTCAAAGAAGGAAAACACATACACTCTACTACCCAAAAAAAAAAATGACTCGAGTCAACAACCACTGGTCATTAATATCTCTTAATATCAATGGACTCAATTCACCTATAAAGAGGCACAGACTTAGAGATTGGATACGAAAACAGGATCCAACATTCTGCTGTTTATAAGAAACACACCTCAACCACAAAGACAGACACCTACTCAGAGTAAAGGGTTGGGAAAAGGTTTTCCAAGCAAATGGACCTAAGAAACAAGCGGGTATGGCCATTCTAATATCTAACAAAATCGACTTCAAACTAAAATCAATCAGAAGAGATGGAGATGGACATTTCATACTCATAACAGGAACAACTCATCAGGAAGAAGTCTCAATCCTGAATATCTATGCCCCTAATATAAAGGCACCCACTTATGTAAAAGAAACTCTTCTAGAACTCAAGGCAGTCATCAAACCACACACACTAATAGTAGGAGACTTCAACACTCCTCTCTCACCAATGGACAGGTCAATCAGACAGAAACCAAACAGAGAATTAAGAGATTTATTGGAGGTATTGAATCAAATGGTCTTAACAGACATCTATAGAACACTCCACCCAAATAGGAAAGAATATACCTTCTTCTCTGCAGTTCATGGAACCTTCTCGAAGATTGACCACATACTCGGTAACAAAGCAAACTTCCACAGATACAAAAAAATATTAGTAACCACCTGTGTCTTGTCAGATCACCATGGATTAAAATAAGAATTCAACAACAATGCTAACCCCAGGAAGTCAACAAACTCATGGAAGTTGAACAGTCAACTACTAAATCACCCCTGGGTCAAGGACGAAATTAAGAAAGAAATTAAAGACTTCCTTGAATTTAATGAAAACAAAGACACAACATACTCAAACCTATGGGACACTATGAAAGCAGTGCTAAGAGGAAAGTTCATAGTAATAGGTGCCCAAATAAAGAAAACGGAGACTTAACAGCACACTTGAAAGCTCTAGAAAAAAAAGAAGCTGATTCACCCAGGAGGAGTAGAAGACTGGAAATAATCAAACTGAGGGCTGAAATCAACAAAATAGAAACAGAGAAAACAATCCAAAGAATCAATGATTCCAAAAGCTGGTTCTTGGAGAAAATCAACAAGATTGACAAACCCCTATCCAAACTAATCAAACGGCAGAGAGAGAACATCCAAATTAATAGGATCAGAAATGAAAAGGGGTACATAACCACAGACACAGAGGAAATTCAGAGAATCATTAGATCTTACTACGAAAGTTTATATGCCACAAAGTTGGAAAATGTAAAAGAAATGGACATTTTTTTAGATAAGTACCATATACCAAAGTTGAACCAAGAACAGGTGAACAATCTAAATAGACCTGTTAGTCGCGAAGAATTAGAAGCTGTTATCAAAAATCTCCCTACCACGTTTGGATCTTGGGGGGCTCAGTTCGGTGCTCCAACGCGGGCCTCCATCTGTATCGTCATCCAACGCCAGATGAGGGATCTATGGTGATAAGCAAAATATTCATCAGTATGGTCACGGGCCAAGGCCGGTTCAGGCACCCCCTCCTCTGTCCAGAGAACAATCTGGGGATCTCTCCTTGGACCTGGGATCCCATATATAATCAAGTTTCCTGTAAACTCTAATATGACTCCCTTAGTTGAAATATATTCTTCCCTGATCCCACATTCATCCTTCCTCCCTTCCCCCCATCCCGGTCAACCGAGCTTTCTCCATTCCTCCCCTACTCCCTTCTCTCTAACCCTCTCCCCTTCCATCAACCCTCCCACCCCCCCCATGCACCCAAGGTTACCTGGGACTCTTGACTATTTCCTACCTCCTGGCGGCTGAGCCCCCCAAGATCCAAACGAGGAGCAAAAGGAGGAAGAAAATGACGAAGGACTGCGAGGGATACTATCACCCACTGATACAAGGGGTCGGATCTAATGAGAGTTTACCAAGGCCAGATGGACTGTGACTGAACGAGCATGTGATCCAACCAGATTCTCTGAATGTGGCCGGATTTTCTGAATGTGGCTGGCCTGCAGTCTTTCCGAGAAGCCATTGACAATGACACTGGGACTGGTTTCCTCTGCATATACTGGATTTTTGGGATCCAGTCTGTTTGGATGCTCACCTTCCTGGACCTGGAGTGAGGGGGGAGGAACTTGGACTTCCCACAGGGCAGGAGACCCTGACTTCCCTAGGGGACAAAGAGGGAGGAGGAGAGGGAGGGGGGAGTGGGAGGGCGTTGGGAGGAGGGGCGTAAATGGAAACTTTTTATAATTTAATAAAATTACAAAAAAAAATAAAATAAAATAAAAAAAAATCTCCCTACCAAAAAAAGCCCAGGACCAGATGGTTTCAATGCAGAATTCTACCAGAACTTCCAGGAAGAGCTAATACCTATACTCCTTAACGTATTCCACAATATAAACAGAAGAGTCATTGCCTAACTCCTTTTATGAAGCTACAGTTACCCTAATACCAAAACCACATAAAGACACAACCAAGAAAGAGAATTACAGGCCAATCTCACTCATGAACATCGACGCGAAAATTCTCAATAAAATACTGGCAAACCGTATCCAAGAGCACATTAGAAAAATTATCCATTATGATCAAGTCAGCTTCATTCCAGAGATGCAGGGCTGGTTCAACATACACAAATCAATCAATGTAATCCATCATATAAATAAACTGAAAGAAAAAAACCATATGATCATCTCACTAGATGCTGAAAAAGCATTTGACAAAATTCAACACCCATTTATGATAAAGGTGTTGGAGAGACTGGGGATACAAGGATCATACCTAAATATAATAAAAGCAATACACAGCAAGCCGACAGCTAACATCAAACTGAATGGAGAGAAACTCAAAGCCTTTCCACTAAAATCAGGAATGCGACAAGGCTGTCCACTCTCTCCATACCTCTTCAATATAGTGCTTGAAGTTCTAGCAATAGCAATAAGACAACATAAGGAGATCAAGGGGATTCGTATTGGAAAGGATGAAGTCAAACTTTCGTTATTTGCTGACGATATGATAGTTTACATAAGTGACCCCAAAAACTCTACCAAAGAACTCCTACAGCTGATAAACACCTTTAGTAACGTGGCAGGATACAAGATCAACTCCAAAAAATCAGTGGCCTTCCTATACACAAAGGATAAAGAAGCAGAGAGGGAAATCAGAGAAACATCACCTTTCATGATAGCCACAAATAGCATAAAATATCTTGGGGTTACTCTAACCAAGGAAGTGAAAGACCTATTTGACAAAAACTTTAAGTCTTTGAAGAAAGAAATTGAGGAGGATACCAGAAAATGGAAAGACCTCCCCTGCTCTTGGATTGGGAGAATCAACATAGTAAAAATGGCAATTCTACCAAAAGCAATCTATAGATTCAATGCAATCCCCATCAAAATCCCATCAAACTTCTTCACAGACCTTGAGAGAACAATAATCAAGTTTATATGGCAAAACAAAAAACCCAGGATAGCTAAAACAATCTTATACAATAAAAGAACTTCTGGAGGCATTACCATCCCTGACTTCAAACTCTATTATAGAGCTACAGTATTGAAAACAGCTTGGTATTGGCATAAGAACAGAGAAGTCGACCTATGGAATCAAATAGAAGACCCAGATATTAACCCACAAACTTATGAACACCTAATTTTCGACAAGGGAGCTAAAGGTATACAATGGAAGAAGGAAAGCATCTTTAACAAATGGTGCTGGCATAACTGGATGTCAACCTGTAAAAAAATGAAAGTAGATCCATATCTATCACCATGCACAAAAATCAAGTCCAAATGGATTAAAGACATCGACATTAATCCGTCCACTTTGAACCTGATAGAAGAGAAAGTGGGAAGTAGTCTACAAGATATAGGCACAGGAGGCCTCTTCCCAAGTAGGACCCCAGCAGCACAGACAATAAGAGAAACAATGAATAAATGGGATCTACTGAAACTGAGAAGCTTCTGTAAAGCAAAGGACACTGTCAGTAGGACAAAAAGGCTGCCTTCTGACTGGGAGAAGATCTTCACCAACCCCTCATCAGACAAAGGTCTGATCTCCAAAATATACAAAGAACTCAAGAAACTAGGCACTAAATCTCTAATTAACCCAATTAAAAAATGGGGTACTGAACTTAACAGAGAATTCACAACAGATGAACTTCGAATGGCCAGAAGACACTTAAGGGCATGCTCAACCTCCTTAGCGATCAGGGAAATACAAATCAAAACCACTTTGAGATACCATCTTACACCGGTCAGAATAGCTAAAGTCAAAAACACCAACGATAGCCTATGCTGGAGAGGATGTGGGGTGAGGGGAACACTCAGCCATGGCTGGTGGGAATGCAAACTCATGCAGCCACTGTGGAAATCAGTGTGGCGGTTTCTCAGGAAACTGGGAGTCAACCTCCCTCAGGACCCAGCAATTCCACTCTTGGGAATATACCCTAAAGATTCCCTAACATACTACAAAAGCATTTGTTCTACTATGTTCATAGCAGCACTATTTGTAATAGCCAGAACCTGGAAACAGCCTAGGTGCCCCTCAATAGAAGAATGGTTAAAAAAGGTGTGGAACATATACACATTAGAGTTTTACTCAGCGGTAAAAAACAATGACATCTTGAATTTTGCATGCAAATGGATGGAAATAGAAAACGCTTTACTGAGTGAGGTGAGCCAGACCCAAAAAGAGGAACATGGTATGTATTCACTCATTAGTGGATTCTAACCATAATTAAAGGTCTTTGAGCCTATTATTCGTGATCCTAGAGAAGCTATATAAGAAGATGAACCTGATGAAGATTATTTACCTATCCACCAGGAGGTAGGAAATAGACAAGAGTCCCAGGTAACCTCGGGTGCATGGGGGGGTGGGAGGGTTGATGGAAGGGGAGAGGGTTAGAGAGAAGGGAGTAGGGGAGAAATGGGGAAAGCTCGGTGGCCTGGGATGGGGGGGAGGGAGGAAGGATGAATATGGGATCAGGGAAGAATATATTTCAACTAAGGGAGTCATTTTAGGGTTTACAGGAGACTTGATTATATATGGGAGCCCAGGTCCAAGGAGAGATCCCCCAGATTGTTCTCTGGACAGAGGAGAGGGTGCCTGAATCGCCCGTGGCCCATAACCATACTGATGTATATTTTGCTTGTCACCATAGATCCTTCATCTGGCGAAGGACGGCGATACAGTCGGAGACCCACATTGGAGCACCAGAGTGAGCCCCCCGAGGTCCAAATGAGGAACAGAAGGAGGAAGAACATGAAAAACGAAATCAGTACTGCGAGGGATGCTATCACCTACTGATACAATGGAACGGATCTAATGAGAGTTTACCAAGGCCAGTTGGACTGGGACTGAACGAGGAAGTGATCTAACCAGATTTTCGGAATTTGGCCAGATTCTCTGAATGTGGCTGGCCTGAAGTCTTTCTGAAAAGCCATTGACTATGATACTGGGACCTGTTTCCTCTGCATATACCGGATTTTGGGGATCAAGTCTGTTTGGACACTCACCTTCCTGGACCTGGAGGGAGGGGGGAGGAACTTGAACTTCCCACAGGGCAGGAAACCCTGACTGCCCTAAGGGACGAAGAGGGAGGAGGAGAGGGAGTGGGGGGAGTGGGAGGGTGTTGGGAAGAGGGGCGGAAATGGAAACTTTTATAATTTAATAAAATTTACTTAAAAAAAAGTAAGCATAGCTTAACATAAAGAAGAAATTTATTCACTGGACTGAGCTTCCAAGGTCCAGTTGAAGAGCAGAGGAGGGAGAAGATGAGCAAGGAAGTCAGGACCACGAGGGGTTGGTCCACCCACTGAGGCAGTTTGCCTGAGCCAATGGCAGCTCACCAACTCCAGCTGGACTGGGAATGAACAAGCATGGGATCAAACCTGACTCTCTGAATGTGGCTGACAACGGGGAGGGGGGGGCGGGGGGCGCTGTTTGAGGGGCCAATAACAATAGCACTGGGATTTGTCTCTACTGCATGGACTGGCTTTTTGGGATCCTAATCTCTTTGGATGCATACCTTCCTAAGCCTGGATGCAGGTGGGAGGGCCTTGGACTTCTCACAGGGCTTCCCACAGGGACTGGAGAAGGGAGGGTGTGTGGGGGAGCAGAAGGGAAGTGGGAGGAGGGAAGGAAGTGGGAATTTTGATTGGTATTATTTATAAAGTAATAAAAAAGAGGGGAGAATAAATAAAGTGAACAACGATCAAAAGAAAAAAGAAGAATTTTATTTTATCAAATAAGAATGTACTAATATATACACTGTATACCATTGAAAGACCCCGATATTGGAAGACTCTCACTCAAGCCTCAGGATAACGCGACCCCCCCCCCCCCCCAGTAACTCACGAGAGACCATCCTTGCTGCAATCACAGGAGGTTTAATGACAAGATGACAAGACGGGAACCAGTGCACTGGGGCCAAGACTCATAACCCACACAGGGGAAGAGTTCAACCTCGAGTGACAGGGAGAAGAAGTTTTTATAGGAAGAAACCACGCAGTCCAGTAATCTGGAAGGGGGGGCAGGGAGGGTGTCAGAGAAAATTCCGAAAATTCCAGTGATGATTACAAGGGGGCAACTTCCTGCCTCTCAAGATCATTCTCAAGGTCATAATCAGCTAGTTCCTATTCTAAAAGTATCAATGATAATTACTAGGGGGTGATAATTACTAGGGGGAATCTCCCTGTTTCTCAAGATTACTCTCATGATTACAGTCTACCTTTATCTTCAGCTAGTTCCTAAAACCCTGGAACTGGCTAATCCTAGATTTCTGATTCTTCTCTTCCTGCTAGATTTTTGGCTCTATTTTCCTGCTAGGGAGATCTGGATTTATCCAGGTCTTTCACCATGACATATTCAGTAAAATGAGTAACAAAGACATTTGACATTTAGATTCTACCTTTTTTCTCCTTTTTAATTAAAAAAATTTTCATACCAATTATTTTGATCATGTTTTTCACATCCAAGTCATTGCCACCTCCCACCTACCTAATTTTATGTTCTTCTCTCTTAAAAAAACACAGAAATAAGCATCAAAATAAACAAACAAACAGTAAGACAAAAAGGCCCAAACAAGAAAGACACACACACACACACACACACACACACACACACACACGAGATGTAATTGACTTTCTGTCAGTCAGCAACTCCAGGTCATGGGGCTTGATAGAGTGTAGTTGATAAATTCAGTGTCACCCCATTGAGGAAAACTGATTTTACCTTTGTTAAATAGCCCCTTTGTTAGGGGTGGGCCTTTGTGTTCAGGTCCTCTTTCCCACCCTGGGGTTTTGTCTGATTTGAACCAGTGCAGTTCTTGTGCATACTGCCACAGTCTCTGTGGATTCATATGTACCTAAACACGATCACCACCAGATTACATCTAGCTTGTTCTTTGATTTTTACCAGAGAAATGTAACTGTGGTGAGATGATCTTTCACTTCCACATCATTTGGGGTAATTAATTTAATTTTATCAGCTGCTAGAATGGACCAAACTTAATACCTTCATGTTGAAAAAAATCAGATAATTCAGTTCTTAGTTCTAACTCTGTCACAAGATGGAATATCCCAGTGGAATTTTTTAGGTTCATGTAGCTATTGTATAGAGTTTCTTAAGCTTAGGAAACATTCTTTCAAAAATATAGAAAACCATGATATAAAATGTATAGCAAATAAAATAGGAATTTTGAGAGGGAGCAAAATTTTTTAGTTATGTAAAAACTGGTAAGAAAAGGTATGGGTCCTATATTACTATTAAATTTTTGTTTTTATATTTTTTTACCAAGCAAGTAAGAGGTAAAGACCAATTTTCTAGTGAACACAGACTCAAAAAGACTATTAAATACCTGCAATCTGAATTCAAGATCACATTAAAATAATACATTGTAGTCAAGTTGTTTTTATCAGTGGGAGACAAGGTTGGTTCAGTATGTGCAGATATTAGTTAGGAGTCTCTAGAGGAGACAGAATATAATAGAACATGAGCACACACACATGATTTACTAAATCAGCTTACACAATATGGTTTAAATAGTTCAATAACTGCTGCCCCACACCTTACAGACTAAGTACTCAGTAATTGTTCAGTCTAAAAGGCTAGGTGCTAGTCCCAGTCTGGAGCTGAAACTAAGAGGGATCCTGGAGATCCCTTGGACCTCAGTCCATGTTGGAAGCCTGGGAAACTTGTCCTAACATCAGCAAAGAAATCAGCAGTAGTTGCAAAAGGGTAAATTAACTCAGCAGTGAAAGGGAAAGTCAAGTGGGCAAAAGGCAAACAAGGCAACCTTCCTTCTGTGCCTGCTATCTTTTCTAATCTAGACTGCCAGCAGAAGGTGCCATTTCTATTTGGGTGGATCTTCCCTCATCAATTAAGGAAAACAAGACAATCCCACAAATGAGGATCCCTGATGAGGTGGTTAGAAGTTGTAACAAGTTGGCCTTTAAAACTTAGAATCACAATGTGAAAATCAAACATGTAATGTGCAATATTAATAGACTTAATGTCAAAAATCACATTATCATCACAAAAGATGTAGAAAAAGTATCTGCCAGTCTAAAACAGCTTTATGATAAAGTGTCTTGAAGAAAATAGGGATAGATGGAACGTACTTCAAAATAATAAAGGTTTCACATATGACAAAAGCACAGACATTTTACAAACTAGGGAGAATTGAGGGCACCACCTCTAACATCTGTAACAACACAAAGGTGACAACTCTTCTGCCCTTATTGAATACAGCAATAAAAGCTTTTGTTTGAGCAATAAAATAAGAGAGAGATACAAAGTAGATAAAAATTAGAAAGTAAGAAGTTAATTAGCTTTGCTTATTTGTAAATGACATGGTTCTACCCTTAAAATGCCCTCAGAATCATCCAGAAAATAATTTAAATATGATAAACACTTTCAATAAAGTTTCCTGATACACAATCAGTACATAGAATCAGTAGTTTTATACACACCAATAACAAACTGAATGAAAAAATATTGGGAAAGATATCTTACTTATACTATCTTAAAAATGATATAACTAGAAAGGAGGTAAATGCCCTTTAAAGGAAAACTTTAAGACACTGTAAAAAGAAACTTTCAGTTTCAGACACTAGATGATGGAAAGCCCTTCCATGCCTAGAGATTGGCAGAAGTTATATTGTAATTTGGCTATACTACCCAAAGCAGTTTACAGAGTCGACACAATTCTTTCATCTTGTGGAACAATTTGAGGAAGCGGTGGTGTTAACTCTTTAGTTGACTTTTCTATTTCTTCCGCTCAGCTTTGGTTTGAATTCTATATTATCAGAATGGCCGCATCAACTTGGCTTCCATTTGTCTTATATGTTGTTGGCTTTCATTCTTTAACCCTTGTCTGCGGGGACTTTGGTAATGATGGGCACTTCTCAGAGACAACAGTTGGTTGGACTTCATTTCTTTCTGTAGTCATCTGCTCTGCATCTTTTAATTGGAGAGCTGTAGGCAGAGGCTGCTCGTTTGTCCCTGGCCGCCCAAGATCCAAATGATCACACAGCAACTATATTAATTACAACATTGCTTGGCCTATTAGTTTAGGCTTTTTATTAACTAACTCTTACATCTTAAATTAACCGATTTTTAAGATTTTATATTTTACCATGAGGCTCTCTGTGTAGTTAACATCTTTATGTGACTTATTTTTCTTTGCTCCTTTAATCCATGATTGTCTGTACTCTATCTTTAAAACATTTACTTTTTAAAATAATTATTTCTTCTCTCTACCAAGACTATGTACTTTCATCCAACACTGTGATCTATTTAGAAGTCTTTTTCTTAAAAAAAAATCTGAATCTGTCTTTATTGTGTATCTGTAATAATTTTCTGACCAGGAGTGCTTTTAAACTGGTGAGCTGTTTGGTTGTAGTGACCGTGGATGTCGGCTTTGCCTCTCCGATGGAGACAGTTTGCTCTGGGACTGCCAGGTAGGAGTCGTCCTCACCACCTCTGGGTAGCAACATGCAACATCTAAACACTTTTTAATCTGAGTAAAAGCTAAATCTGCCATGTAGCACACTGTGTGGCCTAGGAATATCTCTTTATATGGCAGAAGGAATCTGACATGCCCTCCTGCATGTGCACTCCTAGCAGACCTAATCCCACTACCTGCCTAGGCAGGGAGCATTGACAGCCCTGGGCATGGTCTCAGCTATTTTCCTCTCATCTCCGAGTGGGCACACAAGCACAGGGACCCGAAGTAGGTGGCGGATATTGACCCCAAATGTTTGGGTGCCATGCTGTAGGCATAGGCTGCTCGTTTGTTCCGGACCGCCCAAGACCCGAATAATCATACAGAAACTATATTAATTACAACATAAGCCTATTTGCTCAGGAGTTTTATTAACTAACTCTTACATCTTAAGTTAACCCATTTTTACATTTTACCATGAGGCTCATGGTTTACCAGTACGGATCTGGCTGGTGGCTCGGTCTTTCTCCCTTGTCAGCTACATGGCCTCTTCTTGACTCCACCTTCTTTTCTGCTCTATCTCTGCTTGGAATTCCTGCCTTGCTCTATTCTGCTTTGCCAGAGAACCAAAGCAGCTTCTTTATTAACTATGGTAACAAAACACATTTATGGCATACAGAGGGGAATCCCACATCAGAGAGCTAAGGCAATTCACAGCTAGAGTTACTATTGGAGACGTTTACTATTTCCTGTGATTTGGTTGGTTATTTCTCTAGTTAGTTGTATTATTTTTCATTGAAATTTTTATTAGTGTTGGGAATTTGCTGGTTTATTGTCTGGAAATGATAGACATATTATCTCCTCTTTGTTTACCCACTCCTCTCTTAAAATATCTAGGAATAAACCTAGTCAAGAGGGTAGACGACCTCTACAAAGAAAGGCTTAAGACACAGAAATAAGAAATTTAAGAAGAAACTAGATGATGGAAAGACCTTCTGTGATGAGTGATTGGCAGAAATAATATCACTCTGTGGACGGGGGAAGCAGATGAGGGAGAGAAGAAAGGGAGATGAATATGAACGGGACTGTGATTTGTTCAGCTCCACTGCAATGGAAGTGTAGCTCTATAGTAGGAACTGAGAGCTTCCACTCCCAGTGAAACCCACGCTACTGTTACCACGGAACTGGATGGGCATGGAAACACAGCACGGGAAAACAGCACCAATAAAGCAGAAATGATAAAAAGTGGCTTGCACTACAGCACCTTCTTTTCCTTGGTGTTCACGCTGAGAGCCTCTGGACATGTCTTGCAACATCAGCTCCCTTCTAGGTCTGCTGCATATCCACTCTGTGGTTTTGAAATTAAGAATCTCCATAATCCAGTGAGTCAATCTACTAAAACAGCTGCGGCCTCATGTGCACACACATATGTCTTCTGGTTCTGTTCTCTAGGGAAACCATGACAGACACAACTTTTAGGCTTCTGAGTATAAGAGGTACTTTTCAGGTTCCTTGATTCAAAATTAGAGGGCTTTCCCTAGGGTTTTTTTTTCTTTTTGCTATAGAGTTAGTTGTGATGTTTTGATTCTGATTTTGTTAGATCCTGGCTTAAGAGAGGATGGAAACCTCTGGTGGATCTTTAAAATCTTCTAGTTTTCCTCAGTCTGGCTGCTCATCTTCACTCTCCACCTTGCTCTGGTAGATTCTCCAGTTTGCTCAGGGTTTATGGCTGCGTTCTGTGGAGGAGCCAGAGTGAGTGAGATTATGTTGCCAGTAATTAGAACCTATATTTTTACATTTCAAAACTTTCAATCAAATAAATTGACCAGTGTTTACTTTCCCCAGATGTAGCTTTCCATCCTGTTTTAATCTCTGTGGACAAGGAAAAGGTTACAATCATTGACTGCTATAAACATCTGTGAAAATAGATACTGTACTCACTACCCTGACTAGACTCACAGTTGGAAGACAGGTTTTAAGTTCGATAAAATATGACTAAACATCAGAACAATTTCTGTAATGGCTTTCTTTTTGTAAAATGAACCAATTTAAAAAGAAAATCAGACCCAAAATACTTTGAAAAATAAGTTTGGAAAACAACACATGGTTATTATGTTAACTAAATGATAACAGCTGCTTCTAGAAGATTTATTGTTTGTGACTCTACTTAATACTGTTAATTCATACATCAACCATTTTGCGGTTCACAGCAACAGGAAGGTTCTGAATTATCATCATTTCTGGAACCCTGGTTTTTGCAAGTTCCCTTTCTTCTGTTTATTAAAGCTAAATATTTTATATTAAGCTAGTCTGGTTAATTCTAACTACCGATCGATCATGCCCTTCAGCACACATCTTTAAAAAATCAATAGTCTTAGCATTTACACTACTTTATATTAAAAATTATAAAGAGATTTTTGTTGTTGTTTTTGTTGTTATTTTGAGAAAGGGTTTCTCTGTGTAGACCTGGTTGTCCTGGAACTCACTCTGTAGACTAGACTGGCCTCAAACTCAGAGATCTGCCTCTGCCTCCTGAGTGCTGGAATTAAAGGTGTGCACCACCACCTGGATGATTATTGTTTAATGAAATATTTAAAGAAACTAGTCCATTAGTAATATTTCATTGTATCATTTTAAACCTATTTAAATACAAAACAAAGAATCAAAAAATTGGAATTTGAATTCTTTCAATGTAAAGTGGCAATCACCAGCACAGTCTTTTCTAAGACCCAGTTATCTTCACTGAGATTCTACATTCTCAGACATTTATACTGGGAAATCATGCACTTACTGCACACAGAGCACATTGCAGCTGATTAGTGCCTTCAGTTTTCACTTTTCCTGCATCTAGAAATGGTCTCCTGGAAACTTGCTCTTGTCAAGAAAGTTTATTCTCCTAGTGGGTCCCTTGGGGACTCATTAGAAAGCTCTCAGACAACCATGTTATTGAAGTGCTATTAATGTTTTAATAAGGTCAGAAAGTACATAATTGCTAAGGTTCAAACTCTTCTCTGAAGAGGAAGGCTATTCAACAGGTCACACACTAATCATTCCCAAGGTGATCCCCAGGAGCGGCTTCCTTGTTAAGTAGCCCTAGTGCCTCTGTCTCAACTTTGCTTTATGATCTTTAGAAATAATTCTCAGAAGAGGCCTTTGGGGGCAAGCCACTTAACAATAGTGAGATAAACTCCTGGAAGTTGAAGTTCTCCTCAGAGAAAAATTAACAGGTGACTGTGCACAAACCTCCAGTCAATTGTACACAAGATTCGTTTCTTTTGAAAAAGGAAGAAAATTAAAGAAACCTCAAAAATGTGTCCTTTCTTTATTAAGGACACTTATTCCAGAGTGTATAAAATTGGAACCTCATTGATAGCAAATTCATAGATGTATACAGATATGTGTGTAAATGTGTAAATATATGTATGTATCACTCTAACAAATGGACAAATTATATGTATACACATATATGTCTATGCATGTATATATGTGCACTACTCTTCATTCATTCATCTTATTTAGTTTATTATTTAGGTATGCCAGAGAATTGATTATGATAATGGCTTTTGGGAATATAAATCTCTATAACAATTCTGGAAAACAACATGGGAGCTCCTTAAAAATTAAAATACTTTTGATTTCATCAATTCATTTCACTACTGGTTATATGAATTCAAAGGAGGTGTATTATGTAAAAAGAAGTAAAATTATTTTATCACACATTTTATATATGTATATACAAATATGTTTAGACATATATTCAATGTTGTTTATAACTGTCAAGATATAAATTTGTGTTCACCAAATGAATGGGTAAGTACAACATATTGTGTCTCTACAACAGAATATCACCCATGTATAAAGTAGATTAAAGAGTTTGTGACTGACTTGGTGTTTACATTTCTCCTTTGGTAGTATGTAGAGTTCCTTCTTGTACTAAAGACCCTAGCATTTAGAAGTGAAAGTTCTATGTAAGTGTGTTTTTCTTGCTTCTTTGTAAAAAAAATCTACGTTGGTGTCCTGCCTGTAGTATATGCTAGGACAATGGTGCTACAAATCTTGTGTCGATAGCCAACCAATACCTGATTTGATTAAAGCCACTCCTCAAGATGGAACCCATACCTGAAACTTCTTGGATGATCAAGAACCAGAGACTAGATAGTCCAGGGATCTAAGATAAATGCATTAATCTTGATAAGAACTGTTTTATTTTTTTCTAGGCTTACCACAATTTTGTAGGACAACTTGAAAAATTATTTTTCTGGTTTTGAAGTCTTTTGTCTGAAATGCCTATGTTGTTAAGCTAGAGCTGTGGGTTCTTTCCCAGTTCTGCTAATGATTTATATTTTCTTTCTCACATATGATTTGGCACATAGTGGGAACTCATCCCGTAAATACTGAATGATCCTGGTGCTTATAAAACCACGTGGTTTTAAGAAAGAAAAGTGGTCCGGTGGGCTGACAAACAAGCATAAAAGGTTGTGGAAGAACAAAAAAATGCTTCTCACAATTAGTGACTCATAAGTGTTAATATAAACCTCAGTTTTTACATTTTAGTTTGACAATCATGACATGTGTATCTTACATTTCCTCTTAGACGGTTTATAGTGAGGTTAAGTTCCATTTTTCCATAACACATTCTGTGCAACTTTATGGGCTCCCTCCTTTGCTTTCTTGCTTTACTACATTCCTATAACTTTTCCTGGGGTTTCAGTAGCTTATCATTATTCTTGAGGAACATAAATTCTTTATTTTTAAATCTTTGTTGAGAATTTCATTTATTTATTTATTTATTTATTTATCATCCTGGCTGCAATTTTTCCTTCTTCCTTTCCTCCCAGTCCCCTTACCCTTATTCCCATTCCCCACTTAACTTCTCCTCTGTTTCTGTTCAGAAAATGTCAAGCTTCCCATGGATATCAAGAAAGCATGGCATATTAAGTTGTAATAAGACTGACTCGCCTGCCCATGTATTATGGTTGAGCAAGGTGATCCTGTATGAGGATTAGGATCCCAAAAGCCTGTAAAAAGAGTCAGATACAACCCCTACTCATGTTCTTTCCCCTTCCTCAACTGCTTGCATATCCCCTTCCACTTCCCTACCTACTAAGCTTCATGTTCTCTATTAAAAATTAAAAAGAACAACAACAAAAAAAGCAACCATGGAGTTTTACTTGTGTTGGTTAACTACTTTCATGCATGGAGTCTGCCATGGAGTGTGGTTGGTATTCCCAGTGTCCCTCCATTGAAGAAAACTGATTTTTCCTTTCCCAGTAGCTGACAGTTGCACATAACTTCTTGGCTAGAGACGGAACTTAGTGTCCTCTTTGCCTACTCTGTGGTCTGTCATTTTCTTTGGTGTGAGCTAGTCAAGAATTTGTCTATGTTTTCACAGTCTGTGTGAGTTTATATGTGCACTAGCCCTGTTGTGTCTTGAAAAAGCTGTTTCCATGAAGTTGTTCACCCCTTCTGGATCTTATAATTTTTTTTCAATCATCTTCCACATAGATCCTTAGTTCTGGTGGGGAGGACTGTTTTAAAGACATCTTATTTAGGGCTTTGTGTTCCGGTGTGTCTCACTCTCTTCACACATTGCTCACTTGTGCTCTATGTTAATTACTCTCTTCCACAAGAAGAATCTTCTCTAATGGAAGTTGAGTGAAGTTTAGTTGAGTGATCTATGGGAAGACAATGTCCTATGTCACTAGGAATCATTTTATTGATATGCTCATTTAGCAAAATAATAATAGTAGGTTTTCCCTAAGGGTCCATAACCTATCATCTAGTCTTAAGTTCTTATCAGGCATTAGTTTCATCTTATGAAACAGGCCTTAAATCTACAAAAAACATATATAGTTGGTTACTCCTATAATGTTTGTGCCATTATTGCACTAGTTGCATATCTTGCAATCAGGCTACTATCATAACTTTAAGCGTTCATAACTGGGTGTGATTAATGATTGCTTTTCTCCTCTTGTATAATGAATAGCACCTTCTAGCACTATGGATGCTAATCAGCAGGGATAAGAACACAGATTTTCCACTTCCTTCTTTCCATCTTTCCTCCTTTGCTTCCTTTTTTCTTATTTGTTTATTTATTCTCTTTTGAAATAGAGAAAAATATTTTGTAGAAGTTAAGTATTATTTATTAAATTCAAAATGAAAGGCAATGAAACTCAAGTACATTGAGGATATTGTTGTTCCTAATTTTATTTTATTGAAAATAGATTTTTTTCATATAATATATTCTGATTATGTCTTTTCCTCCCCACCTCCTCCAAGTTGAATCTCTGAAACTGCAAGTCAGCCACTCCAATAAAATGTTTTCCTTATAAGAGTTGCCATGCAACACCAGAGGGAACCTTCATCCGACGATGGATGGCGATACAGATGGAGACCCACATTGGAGCACCGGACTGAGCCCCCAAGGTACAAATGAGGAGCAGAAGGAGGAAGAAAATGAAAAAGTAAATCAGGTCTGCGAGGGATGCGATCACCCACTGATACAAGGGGACTGATCTAATGAGAGTTCACCAAGGTCAGTAGGTGATGGCGTAAGTCACAGACAATCCCACACCAGTTTGGAATTATGATTAATAGAATGGTTATTTATTCAAAGGGGAAAAAACTTACAGATTACCGTCCCAGACAACAGCCCCTCCGCGCGAACAGGAAAGGAGTCCAGGGGCCGGAAATGGAGCCGGAAGACAAAGAGAGAGTGGAGGACAGCCGCTGCTTTTTTTAAAGGGAGAGACCACGCCCCAATGGGCTGGTAACTCAGCGGCGATTGGCTGAAGGAGCTGAAGGAACTCCCACAGCATCTCCCCCTTTTGTTTAAGTAAGAGAGTTCTAAGCCTACTACGCAATTATATACAATAAGTACAAACCTACGAAATTATATACAATAAATACAAATATCCTATTCTAACTAGCTTAAGTCTTGTATAACAAATAACTTGGCCAAGTCATGAAAGGAAAGTAACTACATTTATATAATCTTCAATCCCATCGAAGATCTGAGAAGGGAAATAATGTTATCTGAGTAATTAGGAAGTGCAATCAAACAACTTCCAGAACATGTACCAAATCGCAGAGACAACTGGCTACCTGGACAAACACCCAAAGTCACATTTGCAGCGTTGAAGCAACCAACTTTGGCTAAGGCCTGATGTAACTGACATACCATTTTCAAAGGCAAGAAACTTCAAAACTATCTTACCCTGTCTTGGCAGGATATGACAGTCTTGTTTTATCCATTTACGGATATTCTGTAACTCTGTCAGTAGTTGAGGTATGAGCATTTCTTTACCCAAAGGCCAGTTCTGCCAAGAAGAAAGGCTCCAGGTGGAGTGTCTTTGGTGCTCAACATTCTCTCGGGCATAGATCAGTGTTGCCAGGAGTGATTGTGTCTCCCTACCATAGAACTCTGAATTAGATTAAAGGCCATTTTCTACAGCTCTTTGAAGAGGTTGAAGATTAGCTATCTATACTGAATATAATCTCTATATATCTAAAGAACCTGATTAGTCTAATTATAAATGACAAACTTAGATGACTGTTGATCTATATAATTCTCAATATCTGTCTAACTTAAAGACTGAGATAATAAACAACTGTGCAATAAATGAGGACAATGTGACCTCCAAATATAAACAATGTGCAAGTATACATTACAATATGGTAAATATATATCAATACATAAACAATATATAAGTATCTTAATCAGAGGTAGAAGTGTACAA
This sequence comes from Myodes glareolus, assembly GCF_982192425.1. Lineage (NCBI taxonomy): Eukaryota > Metazoa > Chordata > Mammalia > Rodentia > Cricetidae > Myodes > Myodes glareolus. The sequence continues at coordinate 72,726,887 of NC_142043.1, read as the reverse complement.
TGCAATATGGTAAATATACATATATCAATACAATATATATATACAAATACATAAAAATGTTTTAAACAGAGGTAGAAGCATGAAGCATGCATGCATAAAATAGTCAACATAATTTAACTTTGTATCAATATATAAGAATTGATACCAATATGTTTGTCTAAAAGCAATAACTCACAAGTACAAATCTATTTATCCCATAATCCAATTATCCCTCTTTTTTTTTTTTTTAAGATTCCTGTGCTTATAAAATTCCTCCCCCAACCCTCAACCGTATACTAATTATAACCAACCTCTAAATGATGTCCCTAAACCCAAGGACAAACTTTATTGGGAGAGGGGACGTCGTTCTCTAGAATTACTTCCAGCTGTCATGGGGGCGACGTTCTTTCTGGGGGATCCTGTGAAAGTAAAAGGATGGTTAAATTTCAAGATCAATGTCTTTTAAAATTGCAAATAGTCTCTGAGTATTTTGTGGAGGTCTGGCCAGAATGTTGTACAAGATGTGCACCATTTCAGCACGTTGGAACCATCTTGTGCAGCTGGTACCCAAAACAGGTCTTGTAGTAGCGCTATCAGTATCATGACGTCATATCAACTGGGTGGAGTTGTTGTTATAGGGCCCCATCTTCTTCCTGGAAACTTCAAATGTCACTGTAGGAAAAACTCATTGTTCATTGTGGAAAACTTAAACATTAATTATATAGACATATACATGAATACCTATATTCAATGAGAGACATGATAGATATATTTAATGAAGGTATGATAGATATGAAGAAAAGTAAAAATGTTTTCTAAACTCATATTTCTTTCTGTCCCATATCATGGCTCTTGACATGAGACAGAAACTCCAGAAACTCTGGGTTTTTCTTTAAACAACAGGCTTGGAATTAGAGAGGGACTGAGCCAGAGTCCAACTCTAAAACCAGCTCTATAAATTTAGAAATATGATTTAGTATGGTACTTACAGAACCTATTCAGTTTTCTTGATAGTCCCTATTGGGCCGTTATTTTCCATCTGTCAGTATTCAAATATCCAGGGTCCCTTGAACTTTTCAAAGATCAGTGTTTTCCTGTGGAGATAAGAACAGAACCCTGCCCCCATTCTATATGCTTTTCTTACCACCTGTATGGTTATCATCATTGTAGATGCTGTCATTTCTCCTTTCCAAGAGGTTTCTCCTCTTCAAATCGAACCTTTATTAATTTTGATGGTATCCACAATTTTTCTTCTCCTGTGGAAACAAGAGCAAAACCCCTTCCCCAACGTAGCACATCTCCTGGCCTCCATTGAGAGGTCAGCATGTCTTTGAAATAAACAGGTTGGTTTAGTTCAGAAGTTTTTTCCATTATCCAATGCCTCTCTGCTGCTGTTGTTCCTTTCTCATTAGCATTAAGAAAATTCAAGGTTAATAAAGCATTATGCAATCTATTTCTGGGGGTATCTTTCGTCCCTTTCTGTTTGTTTAGCATATCCTTTATAGTACGATTTGATCTTTCTATAACTGCCTGACCTGTAGGATTATTTGGTATACCTGTAACGTGTTTTATATTATAATAAGCAAAGAAGCGTTTCATTTTCTTAGATACATATGCTGGACCATTGTCTGTCTTTATTTGTGCAGGTATACCCATGATGGCCATAACTTCCAATAAATGTGTGATTACCGAATCAGCCTTTTCTGAGCTCAGGGCAGTTGCCCATTGAAAACCTGAATACGTGTCTATGGTGTGGTGTACATATTTTAATTTACCAAATTCCATAAAGTGGAACACATCCATCTGCCAGATTTCATTCCTTTGAGTACCCTTTGGGTTACTCCCTGCAGGCAACGGTGTTTGATTATAGAAAGAACAAGTAGGACATCTCTTTATAATGTCCTTAGCTTGTTGCCATGTAATGGAAAACTCTTTCTTTAAGCCTTTACTATTGACATGATGTTTTTTATGAAATTCTGAGGCCTGCAGAACGCTTCCAATCAATAATTGGTCAATTTCAGCGTTACCTTGTGCTAGAGGCCCAGGCAGACCGGTATGGGACCGGATGTGTGTTATGTACATTGGACAAAGCCTATTCCTAATTATGTCCTGTACCTCAATAAACAATGAAGTCAACTCTGTGTCATCTGGTATGAATTCAGCGGTTTCAATATGCAAGATAACTCTTTCTGCATATTGTGAATCTGTAACTATATTAAGAGGTTCTTTAAAATCCCTTAGCACCATAAGAATGGCATATAATTCTGCCTTCTGGACAGAATTATAAGGGCTTTGTTCCACCTTACTCAATTCTTCCGATTTATAACCTGCTTTCCCTGATTTATTTGCATCGGTATAAAATGTCCGAGCTCCAGTTATTGGAGCATCACGTACAATTCTAGGAAGAATCCAAGAAGTTCTCTTTATGAGGTTAAGTCTATCACTTTTGGGATAGTTGCTGCTAATATCTCCCAAAAAATTAGCACAAGCTCTTTGCCATGGTTCATTATCTTCCCATAACTTTCTTATTTCCTCAGTAGTAAAAGGCACTATAATTTCTGCTGGGTCTATACCTGCTAGTTGACGAAGTCTCAGTTTACCTTTTATAATTAATTCTGAAACCTTTTCTACATAAGTTTTTAATTTTTTACTTGGTTTATGAGGTATAAATATCCACTCTAAAATAATATCTTCCCTCTGCATTAAAATCCCTGTAGGAGAAATTCTGGAAGGCAGTATGACTAGGATGGAACTAAGATTCGGGTTGACCCTATCCACATGTGCCTCCTGTAATTTTTCCTCAATCATTGTCAGTTCCTTTTCTGCTTCAACTGTCAATTTTCTGGGACTATTCAAATCCTTATCACCATCTAAGGTTTTGTTTAAATGAACTATTAGATCAGGTGTTATCCCAACAGCTGGTCGTAGACTGGAAATATCTCCTAACAATCTTTGGAAGTCATTAAGAGTCCGTAACCGGTCTCTCCTAATTTGTGCCTTTTGTGTTCGAATTTTCTCTAACCCTATTCTGTAGCCTAGGTAATTAATAGAATCTCCTCTTTGAATCTTTTCAGGGGCAATTTGTAATCCCCACCTAGGCAAAACTTTCTTTACTTCTTCAAACATACTTTCCAAAGTATCTTTATTTGAATCAGATAATAAAATGTCATCCATGTAATGATAAATTATGGACTTGGGAAATTGCTTACGAATTATTTCCAGTGGCTTATTAACAAAATATTGACACAATGTGGGACTATTGAGCATCCCCTGTGGGAGGACAGTCCATTGATATCTCCTAGTAGGCTGAGAATTATTATAAGTAGGCACTGTGAAGGCAAATTTTTCTCTATCCTTTTTTTGCAAAGGTATAGTGAAAAAACAATCTTTCAAATCAATAACTATAAGAGGCCATCCTCTTGGTAATAGAGAAGGCAAAGGAATTCCAGATTGTAGCGGACCCATAGGCTGAATTACCTTGTTGACAGCTCTTAGATCTGTCACCATTCTCCATTTACCAGATTTCTTTTTTACAACAAACACAGGAGAATTCCAAGGGCTGGTTGATTCTTCAATATGGTTAGCATCTAGTTGCTCTTGTACCAGCTGTTCCAAAGCCTGTAACTTATCTTCAGCTAGAGGCCACTGCTTGATCCATATTGGCTTCTCAGTTAGCCATTTTAAAGGTAGGGCTGTTGGTACCTCTAAAGGTTTGCTATTGGCTGTGTGTTCTTGTACAGCCTGAATGGCTGGTGACCTTTTTCCATAATACCTCATTATATCCTTCCCAGAATTGTGAGTTCCTGGAACTACAGGAATGTTAATCTGGGTATTCCATTGCTGTAGCAGGTCACGGCCCCATAAATTTATTGCAATATTTGCTATATATGGCCTTAATCTTCCTATTTGCCCTTCAGGCCCTATGCATTCCACCCATCTTGTGCTTTGTTTTACACGAGATAGGGTTCCAATTCCCAGGAACTGAACATCTACCTCATGAAGAGGCCAATTCGGATGCCAGGATTCTGGAGTAATTATACTTACATCCGCACCTGTGTCTAATAAGCCTTCAATAAAAATGCCATTTATACAGACTCTTAGCTTTGGTCTTTGATCGTTAATATACGTTTGCCAAAATATACGTTTACTCTGTCCTCCTGAATTTTTTGACTCATTCTCCACATGTAATTCATCATTTAGACTAGTATTACTTTTTACGGCAGACATTGGAGTTTTTAATTTTCTTGGTGAGACACATTTTCGACTGTAACTGGGAATGACTGGGCCACTTTTGGCTTGGGGGCCTGCGAGAGGCCCCTCAAGGAGTTTCCCGATGGTATCGGGTTGCCTTGTCTGTCTGTTGTTGACCTGCATTCGTTGGACCAATGTCGGCCTTTACCGCATCTTCTGCATATACCTGAAGGCTGAGATCTCCTACTTTTGTCATTCCCAGAGGAGATATTATTCCTAGGATTTCTTTGCCTGCAATCCCTTTTCAGATGTCCTAATTTACCACAATTAAAACACCTGGTAGTTTGATGTCTCCTCATAGCTTTGGAAATCGCTTCTCCTACCCAGGATTCATCATTATAGCTAAACATCTCAACATTCATTGTATGCTGTATCCATTCTTCCATTGGTGCTGATCTAGATCTTAAAGGCCCAATTATCTTTTTACATTCAGTATTTGCATTTTCAAAAGCTAGAGATTCAAGAAGTATTCGTCTAGCTTCTGGGTCTGTTACCCCTATGTCCAGAGCCTTAATTAATCTTTGCACAAAGTCAGTAAAGGGTTCTCTCTGTCCCTGCCTAACCCTGGTATATGATTCGACCCTTTTTGCTGGATCTTGTATTCTATTCAAAGCATTCAAGGCTGCTTTGTGACATAAGGACAGCACTTCTTCATCATAAAGAGCTTGGACCTGTGGATCAGCATATGCTCCTACACCAAGAATTTGATCTTGGGAAACCTCCACACCTTTTGCTCTTCCTTGCTGTTCCATATGTTTGGATTCTTCTCTGAAATAAATTCCAAACATCAAGGAAGGCCCATCATCTAAAACTGCAGACACTAGCTGAGAGAAATCATGGGGGGTAGCTCTGACATTAGAAGCCCAAGTCCTTATCATTTCCTTAACAAATGCAGAGTGCAAGCCAAAGTTAACGACAGCTTGCTTAATTTCTTTTAAATCATTCATTGCTATTGGTGTCCATCTAGCTTCTTTAACTCCCTTTGAGCCTTTGGAAGTTAACCCTTTGTCAGAATAAATTACAGGGTATGTTGTTAGGACCCTGGGTAAGCCAGTTCTAACAGCTGGTGGTGGCATTGTATCCTGTCCTTGTGCCTTCTTACTCTGTTCACCAGCTCCAATAGTTTCTTCAATCATTTCTAATCTTTTTATCATTGTATCCCTTAAATCCTGAATCTCCTGACCTACCCGTGTTTCTAGTAATTTCACTAAGGTATCAGTTTTTTGGTTCCCATTCTGGAGGTTCATTCTATCTGTTACCTTATCAAAACTTTGTGGTAACATCTGAACGTCAAATTCAACAGCCTGTACCCTTTCAGGTAACTTCCTAGTACCCTTGGACATGGAGTCAATTTTGTCTATCATAGTATCCACTTGTTCAGATAACCCCTGATTTTCAATAATTTTAATCCTTTCAACTAGTTGTTCAATATTAGTCCGTAAAAATCGTATCTTTCTTAATGATAAAATATTGAAAAGAAAACTGAAACCTAGCAACAAGTAAATTAATATATTCCCATAGTCATATAAACCTTGCATGACATAATCCATTGTATTAATAAAGAAAACAGTAAAATTGGCGTTGGAAACAAAAACTGCCATATTACCTCTTGTCTAGTTGGCGGCGCTGTTGCCAAGTTGCGACTAGAACCACTGCAAAGGTGACTTAAACAGGTCCTGTTTCAGTGTCTGCCTTAGTATTTGTTAAAAACTAGGAAATATAAGTTGCTCAAGAAAGAAAGTTTAATTAAATCAATTCCATACACGGAACCAGAAACCCAGAATCCAGGGGTAGAAAAGAGCAACCCGGAAGCCGCGTATGCCTCCACGTGACCGAGTCGTTCTGATTCACGCCACTAAAGCACCGCACTTACAAGGGAAATTTAAAAACAACTCAGAAAAGAGCAAACCAGGCAGGCAGAGACTGTCCCGAGCCTGTGGAGCTTGGGAGGCGTGGGGTTTAACTGAACTGCTGGCTCCACACACAGGGCACAGGCCGCAGCTGAGGGAGGTCTCGTGACTAGCCGAGCTGGTAGCAAGCAGTTGAGTGGGGGGGAAGGGGGGGTTCTACAACCAAACGTGGGGCGCCAGATGATGGCGTAAGTCACAGACAATCCCACACCAGTTTGGAATTATGATTAATAGAATGGTTATTTATTCAAAGGGGAAAAAACTTACAGATTACCGTCCCAGACAACAGCCCCTCCGCGCGAACAGGAAAGGAGTCCAGGGGCCGGAAATGGAGCCGGAAGACAAAGAGAGAGTGGAGGACAGCCGCTGCTTTTTTTAAAGGGAGAGACCACGCCCCAATGGGCTGGTAACTCAGCGGCGATTGGCTGAAGGAGCTGAAGGAACTCCCACAGCAAGTAGGACTGGGACTGAACGAGGATGTGATCCAACCAGATTCTCTGAATGTGGCCGGATTCTCTGAATGTGGCTGGCCCGGAGTCTTTCTGAAAAGCCATTGACAATGACACTGGGACTTGTTTCCTCTGCATATACTGGATTTTGGGGATCCAGTCTGTTTGGATACTCACCTTCCTGGACCTGGAGGGAGGGGGGAGGAACTTGAACTTCCCACAGGGCAGGAAACCCTGACTGCTCTTAGTGATGGAGAGGGAGGAGGAGAGGGAGTAGGGGGAGTGGGATGGTGTTGGGAGGAGGGGCAGTAATGGAAACTTTTATAATTTAATAAAATTACTTTCTCATAAAAAAAGAGTTGCCATGCTCATGATGTCTAGTCACAACAATAAAAACCCTAACTAAGACAGACAGAAGTTAATACCAGACACTGGAGTATTGCTGTGATAGGTCTGATTATGTTTCTGTTGTAGAAATATGGACTTGGTGCTAAGAGTTATTTGAACTGTTGGGGATTCACTCAAGGTGTTTCAGAGAAGAATTTTAGTGTGTTGCCTAGAGATCATTCTTGTGATATTTTGGTGAAGAAAGTGACATCAAATTAAATGGAGACAAACTCAAAGAGATTCCAGTAAAATCAGGAGCAAGACAAGACTGCCCACTTTCTCCATATCTGCTCTACATAGTTCTTGAAATCTGGCTTGAGCAATAGGACAACAAAAGGAGATAAAGGGGGGAGAAAGAAGCCAAACTTTTGCTATTTGCAGATGACATAATAGTATATATATATATATATATATATATATATGTGTGTGTGTGTGTGTGTGTGTGTGTGTGTGTGTGTGTGTGTTCCAAAAACTGTACGAGGGGACTCCTACAGATGATAAATACCTTCAGTAATGTGACAGGAATCAAGATCAACTCAATAACTCAGTATCCCTTCTATATACAAATGATAAAGAAGCTAAGAAAGAAATCTGAGAAACATTGCTATTAACAATAGTCACAAATAATATAAAATATCTTGAGGTAACACTAACTAAAGAAGTGAAAGATCTGTTCGACAAGGACTTTAAGTCCTTGAAAAGAAATTGAAGAGTTACCAGAAAATAGAAAGATCTCCCATGCTCTTGAATAGGTAGGATCAACATAATAAAAATGGTAGTCCCAGTAAAAGCAATCTCTATATTCAATGCAACTCCTATCAAAATCTCAACATAATTCTTCATGAACCTTGAAAGAACAATAATCAACTTTATATGGAAAAACAAAAAGCCCAGGATAGCCAAAGCAATCCTGTACAATAAAGAAACTTCCAGAGGCATTACCATCCCTGAGATAATGTTCTATTATAGAAATACAATAATGAAAACAGTTTGGTATTGGCATAAAAACAGTCAGATAGACTAATGGAATGAAGTTGAAGACCAAGATGTTAATCCACACACCTATGAAAACTTGAGTTTTGGCAAAGAAGCTAAAATTATACAATGAAAAAAGGAAAACACCTTCAATAAATAGTGTTGACATAAATGGTCAACATGTATAAGAATGCAAATAGATCCATATCTATCCCCATGAACAAAACTCAAGTCCAAATGGATTAAAGACCTCAACATAAATTTGAGCACACTGAATCTGAAAGAAGAGAAAGTGGGAAGTAGCCTTCAATACATGGGCACAGGAGACCATTTCCTAAATATAATACCAATAGCACAGATGTTGAAAGCAACACTAAATAAATGGGACCTCCTGAAACTGAGATACTTCTGTAAAGTGAAGGACACAGTCAATAAGCCAAAAAGTAGCCTACTGAATGGAAAAAGATCTTCACCAGCCTCATATGAGATAAAGGAATTGACCCCCAAAATATATAAAGAACTCAAGAAATTGGACATCAAAATTCCAAATAATTTAATTAAAAACAGGGTACATAACTAAACAGAGAATCTCAACAGAAAAATCTCAAATGGCCAAAAGACACTTAAGAAATTGTTGAACATCCTTAGCCATCAGGGAAATGCAATTCAAAGTGACTCTGAGATGTCATCTTATACCAGTCTTAATGGCTAAGATCAAAAACACCTTATAGCTTATGATGGAGAGGATGTAGAGTAAGGGGAACACTCATCCATTGCTGGTGGGAATGCAAACTTTTACAACCACTCTGGAAGTCAGTATGGAGTTTTCTTAGAATGTTGGGAGTCAACCTATGTCAGGACCCAGCAATACCACTCTTGGGCACATACCCAAAGGATGCTCAATCATACTATAAGAACATTTGTTCAACTATGTTCATAGCAGCATTATTTGTAACAACCAGAACCTGGAAACAACCAAGATGACCCTTAGCTGAAAAATGGATAAAATGTGGTACATTTATGCAATGGAGTACTGCTCAGCATTAAAATCAATGACATCTTGAAATTTGCATGCAAATAGATAGAAATAGAAAAATAAAACCATTCTGAGTGAGGCAAACCCGGACAAAGAAAGATGAACATGGTATATACTCACTCATAAGTGGATACTGGCTGTAAAGCAAAGGATAATGATCCTATAGTCAATGATCCTTGAGTAGCTAAGTAACCAGGTGAACTCTAAGAAAAACATACATAGATCCACTTGGAAGGGAGAATTAGACAAGATCGCCTGATAAAATTGGGAGCATGGGGACGGGGAGAGAATGGAGGGTGGAGGGGAAAAGGTAACGGCGAATCAATCCCACACCAGTTATGTTTTAAGGGGTTATTTATTTTGGGGCGTAAAACTTACATACACCATAAACCGTCAGAAAGGGAGCATAGTCGCTGGAGCAGGAGTCGGGAGCAGGAGCCGGGACCAAGCGCTGGAACCAAGAGGCCCGAGCCAAGCTCTGTGGCTCTTTTTAAAAGAGAAATATACCACGCCCCAGTGGGCTGGTATTTCAGAGGCTATTGGCTGATGGAGTGGAAGGTGCTCCCACAGCACTGTGGGCTCGTGCTTCAGCGACTATTGACTGAAGCAGCAGAAGATACTCCCGCAGCAAAGAGAAGAGGAAAAAGGGAGTGGGATAGTCAAGATGGAAGAAGGACAGAGATGAGAGCAAGGAAAGAGATAGTTTGATTGAGGAAACCATTATAGGGCTATCCAAAAACCTGACACTAGAGAAATTCTCAGGAATCCACAAGAATGACCCCAGCTAAGACCTTAAGCAACAGGTGAGAGGATGCCCACATTGACTTTGCCCTGTATTCAGATCAATGAATATCTTAAATGTCACCAAAGAACCTTCATCCAGCAACTGAGGGAAACAGAGGCATGACCCAGAGCAGAGTGCTGGGCCGAGCTCCCAAAGTCTAGTTGAAGAGTAGGAGGAGTGAGAATATGAGCAAAGAGGTCAAGACCGTGAAGAGGACACCAACTTAAACAGTTTACCTGAGTTAATGAAAGCGCAACAACTCTAGCTGTAAGGGGAAGGAACCAACATAGGACCAAACTAGACAATATGAATGTGGGTGACAGTTTTATGGTTGGAGCAGATTGTGTGGCACCAGGATTTATCCCTACTGCTTGTACTGACTTTTTGGAAATCCATTCTCTTTGGATGGATACCTTGCTCAGCATAGATATAGTAGGGAGGGTCTTGGACCTTCCCCAAAGCTATGTGCTTACTCTCTCTGAGGAGTGAATGGGGAGTGTGGTGGAGACATAGGTGGAGGGAATGGGAGGAGGAGAGGGAGTGGGACCTGGGATTTGTATGTAAAATAAAAAAGGTAGTTTCTTTTTGAAAAAAATAAAGTACATTAAAAAAGAATCTATATATAATCAATGTGCAAATTGGTCATCTCTAAAACTTTATGAAATATAAGATAATGTTTTAGTTATGCATGAGTCCTATGGCTAGCATAGCATTTAACATATTATAAATGATTGATATTTAATGGAGCTGCACTTAACTCAACAGAACCTTGAAGTTTAAATGCTTATAATTGTCTTCATTTAGGTTGCTATTTTTCTCATTAGTAAATTTGGCTACAAAAATTAAAAAAAAAAGATTCTGTCATGAATTTATTAGTGTAATTCTAAATAAGATTTATAAAGAAAAGGAGCAAGCTGAACAGCATAAATTACAAATTGTAAAATTTGAGGAGAAAAGGAATGGAGTTAAGTGGAATGGAGCTAAATCCTGTGTTCAAGGAGATAAAAATTTAAAAATGGAATAAAGGGAATAGTGACCTCAAGGTAAGAGCTCATCCTGTTACATTTCCAAATTGTGTAATAGAACTAAATAAAATCTTAGTGCCAGGGGTGGTGTTGCTTGCCTTTAATCCCAGCACTCTAAAGCAGAGGCTGGTAGATCTTTAAGTTTAAGGCCAACCTGGTCTATAGAGCAAGTACAAGAACAGCCATGTATCAAGGGTGTCCGGGAATGGAGGTCTAGAGAGACTATTTCTTGAAGTTTTTAAGGTGAAACCTGGGTTGCCTTGAAGACCTACAGATGTTGGAGAAGCTAGAGCTGTGGGAGACCTGCGGAGAAGAGCTGCTAACAGGGCGTGGAACCAGCCCAAGTGAAAGAAGTGTGTTTCTGTCAACAGAGCAGAAGGGTGTTGGAGATTCAAAGAACATTTTGACATCAGACGTGGAGATGTAGTTTGGAGTTTGCCCAGCTGGTTTTCTGTATTGCTTTTCTCCAGTATTTTCTCTGGTTTCTTCCTTCCCTGTATTTTAAAATGGTAATGTTTATCTTGTGCTATTATATTTTGGAAGCATGTGATTTGATTTTTTATTTCATTAAGTGATTGCTTGAATCTCAGAAAAGACTTTGGGCTTTTAAACATTGTTAAAACTTTGATAGACTATGGGGACTTTAAAAGTTGGACTAAATGCAACTTGCATTATGATACTGTTAAAAGCTTATAGAAACCAGGGATTGGAAAGTATTAACTTGAATGTAATTGGACCCGATAATCTCAAAGGAAGAGGCACTGTTAGGAGGGATGGATTTGTTGGAGTAGATATGACCTTGTTGAAGGAAGTGTGTCACTGTAGTGACAGGCTTTGAGGTTTCCTGTGCTCAAAATACTACCCAGTGATTGATACCATTTCCTGTTGCCTTTATATTAAGATGTAGCCAATATCACATATGCCTGCATGCTGCCACGCTCTCCACCATGATGATAATGAACTGAACCTCTGAGACTGTAAACAAGTCATCCCAATTAAATATTTTCCTTATAAGAGTTACCAGGGTCATGGTGACTCAACACAGCAACAGAAATCCTAAGACAAAGTACTTTAGGTATGACTGATGTTTAATTTAATGATTAGGATGAAGTGAGATTGTGCAAGATTTCATTTCTAATAAAGGTGTACAACCTATGATAAGACATTTATGTGATCACACAAAATACTCAGTGTTCAGAAGAAGAACTATACATATAAATTTTTCATGGATTTAAATGGTCATGAGAGTGTCATAACCAAGTGTTTGGCCAAGAGAGTGCTTGTGCATGCTCATGCTCTTTGCAGACAAATACCCACTCTTTAATAAAGCTTCTTTAAATAGAAAAAAATAAGAAGAGAATATTGCGTCTCCAAAATCAATAATTGAAACACGTACAAAAAACTTATTCCTTCAATTTCTGTTTAATAATTTTGGGTCCAAATTGGATTGCATGGGTTTGTTCAGAGAAAGGAAAGGAAACAGGGAAAATAAAAAATAATTTAAAAGATAGAACTTCTCTAGGATCACAAATTATAGGCTCAAAGACCTTTAATTATGGCTAGAATCCACTTATGAGTGAGTACATACCATATTCCTCTTTTTGGGTCTGGGTTACCTCACTCAGTAAAGCGTTTTCTATTTCCATCCATTTGCATGCAAAATTCAGGATGTCATTGTTTTTTACCGCTCAGTAAAACTCTAATGTGTATATGTTCCACACCTTCTTTAAACATTCTTCTATTGAGGGGCACCTAGGTTGTTTCCAGGTTCTGGCTATTACAAATAGTGTTGCTATGAGCCTATAATTCGTGATCCTAGAGAAGCTAAATAAGAAGGTGAACCTGAAGAAAATCATATAGTTATCATCCTGGATATTGGAAGTAGACAACATAGCCAGGCAACCTTGGGTGCTCGGGGGGAAGGGGGGGAAGTTAGAGAGAAGGGAGTAGGGAAGGATTGGGGAAAGCTTGGGGGAATGGGATGCGGGGGAGGGAGAAAGGATGGATATGGGAGCAGGGAAGTATACATCTCAACTAAGAGAGCCATTTTAAGGTTTGCAAGAGACTTGATTCTAGAGGGGTTCCCAGGTTCAAGGAGAGATCCCCAGATTGTTCCCTGGACAGCAGAGGAGAGTGGGCCTGAACTGGCCTTGGCCCATAACCATACTGATGAATATTTTGCATATCACCATAGAACCCTCATCTGGCGATGGATGGAGATAGAGACAGAGACCCACATTGGAACACTGGACTTAACTCCCTAGGTCCAAATGAGAAGCAGAAGGAGGGAGAACGTGAGCAAGGAAGTCAGGATCAGAGGGAACCTTCATCTGACGATGGATGGAGATTGAGATAGAGACCCACACTGGAGCACTGGACTGAGCCCCCAAGGTCCAAATGAGGAGCAGAAGGAGGGAGAACATGAAAAAGGAAGGCAGGACCGCGAGGGGTGCGTTCACCCACTGATTCAAGGGGACTGATCTAATGAGAGCTCACCAAGGCCTGCTGGACTGGGACTGTATGAGCATGTGATCAAACCAGATTCTCTGAATGTGGCTGGAAAGGGGACTGAGAAGCCATTGATAATGGCACTGGGACTTGTTTCATCTGCATGTACAGGCTTTTTGGGATCCTAGTCTGTTTGGATGCTCAGCTTCCTAGACCTGGAGGGAGGGAGTAGGAACTTGAATTTCCCACAGGGCAGGAAACCCTGATTGCTCTTAGGACTGGAGAGGGAGGAGGAGAGAGAGTGGGGGGAGTGGGAGGGTAGTGGGAGGAGGGGTGTAAGTGGAAATTTTTATAAATTAATAATAATAATAAAGATAGAACTGAGGAAAGTGAAACCAGGTGAGAAAAGGATACTTTCCAACTCTACCAGTATCTGTTTCTGAGAGTATTCCAATGTAGACAAAAAATAATGCTTTCATTAACTTTTACAGAACAAGTGGGTGTTCACAACATCAGCACTTTAAGTTTGTGTAAGTGATATAGCAGATATGTTTTAATTTAGAAATGTGACTGAACATAAAAGCAAATAAGACAAGTGAAATGTGCCTGCATGGTCAGATTGAAGAAATTTTTCTCTTTTTAAATTTCTAAGTCTAAGAATGAGTCTGAGTGAGGTATAATATCACATGTGGGAAAATTAATTTAAGACCTCTCATTGTAACTCAAGCTTCTTCCAACTCTCCTTGGCCATTAATGGCATCACCAAACCCTGGGATTATTAGGCTATAAAACTAATTATATATTGGTTGTTTCCTTTTTTGTATTTGTATCAAATTTGGAGATATGCCTTCTTTTTCTCTTTCTTATTGAATTAAACAGTACTTTTAAAGAATACTGGGTGCCTCACAGGTCTCTTTGGAAGGCAGGCAATCAAGCTTGGAAGAGATGAGTCCAGTACTATGCATGACCCAGCATAGACTGGATGTTGACATAACTGAGCAAAGATAATGATTGTGAAACTACTGACTCAGGGACCAGATTCTGGACCCCAGGGGGCTGCTGTCCAGAACTGAACACCTAAGGCATCAACTTTGGTGTAAATGACTGCTGTTTATGGATTTCTTTCCTACAGTGCTTTACTCTAAGTTGTTATCTCCAGCTAGAGTACCTCGTGGTGTTGACAACCAGGTATTGTACCTACATTCTAGATTTAGAGCAACCAGAAGAGGGAGTGTTTTGGCACTTGGAAGAAAAGGAAGGAAATATCAGAATTCTCATGTTTTTGGGACTCAAAGGTCATTGGTTGTTCATCACAGGCTAAATGTGAATAGAAAGTAAGTTAAATTTAAATGAACCACATACATGTAATTATATAACAAATATTGACAAATTTATTATTTAACATATAATTATAAATTTTAAAACAATTGTAGTGTACAGCAAAGTTTTTTGTGTGTATGAATAAAGCAAACTAATGTCACAGAGCACAACATTACCAAAATTATTTTAGACAAATGAAAGATCAATGATTACAAAGAAAATAACTTTATTAACTAAAATGAAGATAGTCAACATATCTAGTACAGAAGACAATAAAATACTTATCAACCAAAGAGTAGGTCTTTACCCAAGTCATTTGGTAATGATAATCCAATATTTTGTTAGTCAAAATTTATAATTAGATGCTCATATAAGTAAATTTAAAATACAAGGCTAGAAAATGGAATTGATTTGCTCATGTTGTAATTCAATTGAGAAATAAAATAACAGGATAGCAATGAAGTATTCTAGGAAATGTGTAACTCAAAAAGAATGGAATATAATTTTACATGCTTCTGCAGATGGTTTGAACAGTTCAGTTTCTGAGGAGGTAAAAAGATCTGATGATCAGTCACTTGTGAGTCTATCTTAAACTAGACTAAGTTTTGTTACTCCAGGTGTAAAAATCTAAAACTCAATATTCTATATACAAAGTGTGAATATAAAAAATGTTTGGAATAATTGAAATAGAAACTGAAGAATTGTTTTACCACTATAAAATAAGGTATCGTCATTATTATGAAACTTCTTGTAGAAATAAGAGAAAATATATAAAATTAAAATAATGTGAGAATTAACAAATATTATCAATGTGTTTGATCTGTTGAACTATCATATATTTGAAGAAATTTAGCAAAGATGAGTTATTGCCACTATACAGATTCCAGTGCTGTTTATCATTAGTTTCAGGCATCTGACAGGACTTAATTCAGCTTTAACATTCCCTATGCAGAGTTCTACAAGGACTAGCAAACTAATGGAAAGTTTAGAAGAGAAACACTTTTGTCTTACACTGCTAATTGACACATATGTGGGAGCCCACAGTGACTCCATTTCATCTTGACTTAAAGCCAGAGAGTTCAAGTTTGTTCTTGCTCATCAAGGTCAAATAACAGGATGTTTGGCCAAAGGTGTGGTTACTAGATGTTTTGAGAATTAAGGAGGTTATTATGCTTATTTGTTCCTTGAACATTGATAAGGAAATCTTTTGCCCCCCCCCTTTTGCTTTGGGTATAAAAGTACTCTGAGAAAATAAATTTGGGGCTTCAGCATGATTCACAGAGAACCCCCAGATTCTATCTTCTGTCTTTTGCCTCCTTTTTCCTTTTTAAAATCCTCACTCTTCCTATTCAGGTACTGTTCAACAGGTTGACTGGCCCCGACACACATAAATGATTTATTTTTGGAAAGTAATGCACTCACACCATTTAAGAGAGTTGAGTATTTTGTACACTTTTTTTTAAAGTAATTTTATTAAATTATAAAAAGTTTCCATTTATGCCCCTCCTCCCAACGCCCTCCCACTCCCCCCTCCCTCTCCTCCTCCCTCTTTGTCCCCAAGGGCAGTCAGGGTCTCCTGCCCTGTGGGAAGTCCAAGTTCCTCCCCCCTCCCTCCAGGTCCAGGAAGGTGAGCATCCAAACAGACTGGATCCCAAAAATCCAGTATATGCAGAAGAAACCAGTCCCAGTGTCATTGTCAATGGCTTCTCAGAAAGACTGCAGGCCAGCCACATTCAGAAAATCCGGCCACATTCAGAGAATCTGGTTGGATCACATGCTCGTTCAGTCACGGTCCATCTGGCCTTGGTAAACTCTCATTAGATCCGACCCCTTGTATCAGTGGGTGATAGTATCCCTCGCAGTCCTTCGTCATTTTCTTCCTCCTTCTGCTCCTCATTTGGATCTTGGGGGGCTCAGTTCGGTCCCAGGTAACCTTGGGTGCATGGGGGGTGGGGGGGTGGGAGGGTTTTTGGAAGGGGAGAGGGTTAGAGAGAAGGGAGTAGGGGAGGAATGGAGAAAGCTCGGTTGACCGGGATGGGGGGAAGGGAGGAAGGATGAATGTGGGATCAGGGAAGAATATATTTCAACTAAGGGAGTCATTTTAGAGTTTACAGGAAACTTGATTATATATGGGATCCCAGGTCCAAGGAGAGATCCCCAGATTGTTCTCTGGACAGAGGAGGGGGTGCCTGAACCGGCCTTGGCCCGTGACCATACTGATGAATATTTTGCTTATCACCATAGATCCTTCATCTGGCGTTGGATGGCGATACAGATGGAGGCCCGCGTTGGAGCACCGAACTGAGCCCCCCAAGATCCAAATATTTTGTACACTTTGATTCAATAAATCTATTGTTTAGAATTATAAACCTTTCTTTTAGAGTTATAAAGAGAAAACTTCAATTTGTATTACTACTTACAATAATAATTAAATATTGAAGATATTTAATATAGGTAAAATGAATGATATACAGATAAATTTTAAAATGAATTGAAAACTGCACTTCAGGAAAATTGTATCTGTAAACTATGTAAACGTACCTAGTGATATCATATAAATTCATATCAATATGTATATTGATAACAAAAATGAGTTTAAAATAGAAGTTTGAAAAATAAATGGTTGACTTGGAAATTATGACTCGGTGAGTATAAGTGGGGTTAATAGTATCACTTCTGTTCTTTTTATTATTCTAATATTATCTCCGCAAAAGTGTTAAGACATGTACAGATATTTTTAGTGTTTCCTCTGTGTGGATGCATTAGGAAGTAAAAAGTAGTTGATCTATATTACAAGACTTCTAATTTTTCTTAAATTGAAGAAACAGCAGTTTTAATAGTAAAATGCAAAGAAATCAGACAATACACTTGCACGAGGACAATGTAGTTTACAATAGAAAATAATTATTCTTCATTAACAGTATAGATTGAAGAAATGCCAATGACGAAAAACATTCCTGTGTATAACTGAACAGTTAGTAACAACAGGACAAAAATGACACTAACCAGTGACTTCTGTACTCAACAATAACTTCCTCACACCAATCTTTATGCTCTCATTTCTCAGACTGTAGATAATAGGGTTGAGTGCTGGGGGCAGAACTGTGTAAAAGATAGAGAACAAGAAATCTAAAACAGTTGGGGAGTCTGAGGTTGGGTTTAGATATGCACAAGAGCCTTTGGAAAGAAACAATGAGACAACAAAAAGATGGGGCAGACAAGTAGAGAAGACCTTAGACCGGCCTTCAGCAGAGGACATGCTGAAAACTGTGGAGAATATGTGCACATAGGAGAGGACAATCCCAACGAAGCAGGCAAGGGCCAGTGCAGACAGGAAACCAGCCACTCCTATTAGTACAAGGTAATCATTAGAACAGGAGAGCTTGAGCAACTGGGGGACGTCACAGAAGAACTGGTGGATTATTTTGATTCTGCAGAACATGATAGAAAATATGGCTGCTATATAAAGGGTTCCTGAAACGCCACTGCTTAGCCAAACAACTGTCACAGCCAACCTACAGTTTCTGGGACTCATGATGACCTCATAGTGCAGCGGAAAGCAAATAGCCACATAACGATCATATGACATCACTGTAAGAATGGCCATTTCACCCCAGGCAAAAGCTGTGAAGAAGAAAACCTGAAGCATGCACTGGGTACTTGAAATGTAGCCACTGCCTCCCAGAGAATTGGCAATAGACTGGGGAACTGTGACAGAAAGGGATGAGAGGTCCAGAAGGGAAAGGTGCTTCAGGAAGTAATACATTGGAGACTGGAGCTGCGGGTCCAGTGTTGTGATGATGATGATGGTGAAGTTACCTGCTGATCCCAATAGGTATGTCACCAAGAAGAGGAAAGCATGCAAAATCTGCAGCTCATGGCTGTCAGAGAACCCCATCAGGAGGAATCCGCTCATTGTGGTTATATTTCTCAGAGACATTTTGAGAACAGAAATTGTGGTAGCAGCTGGAGAATAAAATGATATAGTAAATACAGTATAAAGATACTGAGGCATTATTTATTTGTTTATCAGTATTTATTTCAACAACTATTGTCTCAATTGATACATATATTGAACCAGCCATACTCTAGTTGTTGGTAAACTTAAGTGAGAACACATTTTTCTCATGATCATAGAACTCACACTATCTACACATAAACCAGTAGTTACAGGTAAATGTACATGTGATCAATCACTGGTCACTCAAGGAACATAGTTGTGTCTGCCCTGTGAAGAGCACTATTCCATTGCCACAAATGAAACCCATTGTTTTTCTTTAAGTCATCAACAGACTGCCAAGGATGAGCGTGGATGAGAGATCTTTGGACATAGGATTGGTTATGTATAGCTAGGACAGGGCAGCATTTTACCAGGGTGTAAGAAATACACCAGGAATTAAAATATAGTTTTGTTGTCCACTGGAAATGGCTATTTTCTTTAGAACCTAATCCTGTCATTAGAGAAAGAGGGTCTGTTATTTTGGAATAAATTGTAAAAATGAATAATTTTATTGCTCTTAAATTACCATTCAAGGGTTATTGAAATCAAGAACAAAAAAATTCTGTGCAAGGGAAATACTCACATGCTATTCTCAATTTAGGTATCCTACCATTTCATTTTATGAAGTGCTTTAGGGGACAAGAAGCTTCTATTTGAACTTATGTCCATAGTAATAGTCTTCAGTTACAGCAATCAAATAGTTCTTAGCATTTACCACAAAAAAAAAGATAAGGACAGACAGTGAGATCTTGAGGTGGCTTTAGATGTGAAAAAAAAAGCCAAAACCCAGGGTCTAACTGGAGATTGGGAAATTAAAGTAGGTAGGTAGAAGGGAATTCATGTTTCAGTTCATGATCATGGTATTCGAAGGATTGAACATAACCCATCATTCTTCTCTTGCAAGATCCATGTTCATGTTTGAGGGTTGATGAGAATTCAATGGAGTGTTAGCTTTTTGCATTTTTTTTCATTAGTGGGTTCTAGGCAACAAGATCGAACATACTGTCAGTCTTTTGAGGTTTTAAGTCCTGTGAAATATCACCAGATATTTTCTTGTGTCTTTTTAAAATTCACATACTTACAAATGCAAACACAGAATAAAACTGACGTCACCATCTTCAATCCCGAGACATTCTCCACTTAGTGGCATTTCTGCTGTGACAGAACTAACCCACTCCACCTCCCGCACATCTCTTTTGCAAGGAATGAACTCGATACCAAATCATCCCAAACCTACGTCTAATTACTTGACAGGATGTTGGTGTTTGATTACAGTGAAAATGGTTTTAGAGCCACGCATGACATGAGGAAAAGAATCCAGGGACCTGTGGCCATAGCAGCTGAGTTCAAACCAGTGTGTGGTTCATAGAAAGATCCTTTATCTGAAGGAAAATAAAACAGTTAAGTCAGCTACATTATTTTTGTTCCATGTAATACAACTCTTGTATCTGAAAGTCTCTGCTCTCACTCACTCTCTGTGTACTTCAGTCATAACTGTAATCCTTTTAAAATATTCTCTTACTGTTTGATTTATTAAAAACCTTATATCTTATAAAAGAAATCAGAACAAACAGAAATATAACATGTTTCTCACAGTTTTCTTCTTTCCAAATTCTGCTTCTTTGATAGTATTTTTCTTTGAGGTTAGTAAAATGATAAACATGTTTATAATTATTGTTCATAATAAGTTTTTCTATCCATTCATTTAATATTATTATTTTAATCTGACAAATCAAACAGTACACTGGGAGGTAAGAAAACTGAGTAAAATTGATCATTCACATAAATGAGACAGGAGGTATGTTTAGGTCCTTCCTAAAACAGGTCGAACTTGATCCACTCAGACAGCTTCATCAGTAGTGTGTTAATAGTTTACAGAACTGCCAAAATGCAGGGAAAATAACATGCTAACTTCTCTCATTTACTGGTCTTCTCACATGGCTCCTTATTATATGCACATGAATTTTTAAAATCAGCTTATTTCGAGGAAGGTGTCCTTGCTTCCTTGTGGTAATTATAGCCTTGCTTTTACAACTAAGTAAGATTATAAGATTGTTCTAGAATTTTCAAAAAATATTTATCTTTCTTTATCCTAGTTCGAAAAACTCACTTTAGGATATCTTATTGGGTGCGCAAATCTTCAAGCTGGTCAGCAACAGCAGCTTCTGGTATTTCTTGTCCACAATCACAGATTTTGAAAACATATTATATCCCTGGAGAGCAATTGTGTTTAGCTGCTTTTTTTGGCAGGGGAGGGAAGGGTGTGTTTGTGCACACTGTCTTTGGAAATGGAAGTTGGACTTAGACAAAGTTACTTCATTTACCTTGGCCCTGTGTCACCTGGGACATGGAGTCACCAAAATTTCCATACAACTGTTGAGGGATTTTGTGAACTTGGGGTTTAATGTTCTGGCTTAGAGATTTTTAGTCCTTAGCAGAACTGTGAATCTCCCAGGGAGCTGTTTACAGCTCAGGAACCTGGGCACTACACTCAGGGTTTCTGACCCAGGCTCTGCAGGCAATAGCTCCCAGACCAGCATCTGCAAGTTTGAACACACAGGGAGAGAGCTATTGTGTAGCAAAGGTGTACATTTTTGAAAGGACAAAAAATATGAAAATATTCATAAAATACTCAACTCTGTATAAAGTTTTGAAAATTTAGATGTCAGATTTGATCTTTACCTTTCTCCTTGAAATTTAGGCAGTGTGAAGAAGAATTTCACGTTCTTTTAACATTTTTATTGTTTCCTTAGGTGTTTTACATCATGAGTGAGAATGTAACTAAGGAAGGCTGAGGCCATATGTTGCTAATATAGCAGTGAATCTGTGGGGTCATGATCTGTTACAGCAATAGAATACCCAGGTTTACATTCCTGCAGTTTCAGAAATGGAACATAAACCAACTTATGTTCCTGGGAAGAATATTATAAGGTACTATAAAAAAAGTCACCAACTATTCAGACTGTATAAAAAATACAAAACAACTAGTAAACTTTCAGAGTTACCGATGGCCCTCCCTTTAAAATGGTTAACTAAGAAACCTATATGGATGAAACAAAGGCTTTTAACAATAGAGAAACTGCAGGCTTTAGAACAGCTGGTACAGGAGCAGCTAGATGCTCAGCATATTGAAGAATCAGCCAGTCCTTGGAATTCTCCTGCATTTGTTGTTAAAAAGAAATCTGGAAAATGGAGAATGGTGACAGACCTAAGAATTGTTAATCAGGTAATTTAACCAATGGGACCTCTGGAATTCCTTTGCTTTCTCTACTGACTGAAGGATGGCCTCTTATTGTTATTGATTTAAAAGACTGTGTTTTCACTATACCTTTAAAAGAAAAATATAGAGAAAAATTTGCCTTCACAGTGCCTACTTATAATTCTCAGACTATTATAAGATATCAATAGAAGGTCCTTCCAAAGGGAATATTGAATAGTCCCACCTTGTGCCAATATTTTGTAAGTCAGCCTTTGGAAATGATGCATTAGCAATTTCCTAAATGTATAGTTTACCATTACATGGATGATATTTTTATTATCTGGTTCAAATGTATACACTTTAGAGTGTTTGAAGACACAAAGAAATTTTGCCTCATTGAGAATTAGAAATTACTCTTGGAAAATACAAAGAGGAGATTCTATTAATTACCTAGATTATAATACAGGTTTACAGAAAGTTAGAACACAGAAAGCACAAATTAGGAGAGATTGATTGCAGACTCTTAATGGCTTCCAAATATTGCTAGGAGACATTTCCAATTTACGGTCCACTTCTTGGAGAAAACCTTGAACAAAACCTTAGATGGTGACAAAAACTTATATAGTCCTCAGAATTAGCTGTTGAAGCTGAAAACAGTTGACTTTGATTGAAGACAAATTACAGAGGACACATGTGGATCGTGTGAATCCAAATCTTAACTGCATTCTGCTGATTTTACCCTCCAAATAGTCCCCTACAGAATTTTCCCCCATGAACTTATGCAAAATAGTACCTGGAGTCTTAGGTAGAGCAACAAGACAATTGAAAGATATCAAGGGGATACAAATAGGAAGGGAAGAAGTCAAAATAGTTTTATTTGCAAATGATATCATAGTATACAAACGTGAGTATGAAAATTCTAAATTGAGAATTCCACAACTTATTAGTTTCTATATGCATCAGGTCACATCCAAACTTGAGGAAACTTAACTGCTGGGGTTTGCAGGCACCCGGGCAAAGTGGGGAAGCAGTCAAACTCCTTCCTTTCTCAGAATGAGAAAATCCTGGATTTCGGGCATTCTTCAACCTCTTGTTAGCTTCAGGCTATCCTCATATTCTCCCTTCTTTTTCTGACTTGTTCAGGAGTTATTGAAGGCTGTGTCACCTTTAGAAATCTCCATGGCTCTCTCAGACTTCTTGGAACCCCAAATCAGCTGCTGGAAGCTTTTTTTAAGTCTTTGAAGAAAGAAATTAAGGAGGATACCAGAAAATGGAAAGACCTCCCCTGCTCTTGGATTGGGAGAATCAACATAGTAAAAATGGCAATTCTATCAAAAGCAATGTATAGATTCAATGCAATTCCCATCAAAATCCCATCAAACTTCTTCACAGACCTTGAGAGAACAATAATCAACTTTATATGGCAAAACAAAAAACCCAGGATAGCCAAAACAATCTTATACAATAAAAGAACTTCTGGAGGCATTACCATCCCTGACTTCAAACTCTATCATAGAGCTACAGTATTGAAAACAGCTTGGTATTGGCATAAGAACAGAGAAGTCGACCTATGGAATCGAATAGAAGACCCAGATATTAACCCACAAACTTATGAACACCTAATTTTCGACAAGGGAGCTAAAGGTATACAATGGAAGAAGGAAAGCATCTTTAGCAAATGGTGCTGGCATTACTGGATGTCAACCTGTAAAAAAATGAAAGTAGATCCATATCTATCACCATGCACAAAAATCAAGTCCAAATGGATTAAAGACATCAGCATTAATCTGTCCACTTTGAACCTGATAGAAGAGAAAGTGGAAAGTAGTCCACAAGATATAGGCACAGGAGGCCTCTTCACAAGTAGGACCCCAGCAGCACAGACAATAAAAGAAACAATGAATAAATGGGATCTACTGAAACTGAGAAGCTTCTGTAAAGCAAAGGACACTGTCAGTAGGACAAAAAGGCTGCCTTCTGACTGGGAGAAGATCTTCACCAACCCCTCATCAGACAAAGGTCTGATCTCCAAAATATACAAAGAACTCAAGAAACTAGGCACTAAAACTCTAATTAACCCAATTAAAAAATGGGGTACTGAACTTAACAGAGAATTCACAACAGATGAACTTCGAATGGCCAGAAGACACTTAAGGTCATGCTCAACCTCCTTAGCGATCAGGGAAATGCAAATCAAAACCACTTTGAGATACCATCTTACACCTGTCAGAATAGCTAAAGTCAAAAACACCAACGATAGCCTATGCTGGAGAGGATGTGGGGTGAGGGGAACACTCAGCCATGGCTGGTGGGAATGCAGACTCGTGCAGCCACTGTGGAAATCAGTGTGGCGGTTTCTCAGGAAACTGGGAGTCAACCTCCCTCAGGACCCAGCAATTCCACTCTTGGGAATATACCCTAAAGATTCCCTAACATACTACAAAAGCATTTGTTCTACTATGTTCATAGCAGCACTATTTGTAATAGCCAGAACCTGGAAACAGCCTAGGTGCCCCTCAATAGAAGAATGGTTAAAAAAGGTGTGGAACATATACACATTAGAGTTTTACTCAGCGGTAAAAAACAATGACGTCTTGAATTTTGCTTGCAAATGGATGGAAATAGAAAACGCTTTACTGAGTGAGGTAAGCCAGACCCAAAAAGAGGAACATGGTATGTATTCACTCATAAGTGGATTCTAACCATAATTAAAGGTCTTTGAGCCTATTATTCGTGATCCTAGAGAAGCTAAATAAGAAGATGAACCTGATGAAGATTATTTACCTATCCACCAGGAGGTAGGAAATAGACAAGAGTCCCAGGTAACCTCGGGTGCATGGGGGGGTGGGAGGGTGGATGGAAGGGGAGAGGGTTAGAGAGAAGGGAGTAGGGGAGGAATGGGGAAAGCTCGGTGGCCTGGGATGGGGGGGGAGCGAGGAAGGATGAATATGGGATCAGGGAAGAATATATTTCAACTAAGGGAGTCATTTTAGGGTTTACAGGAGACTTGATTATATATGGGATCCCAGGTCCAAGGAGAGATCCCCCAGATTGTTCTCTGGACAGAGGAGAGGGTGCCTGAATCGGCCGTGGCCCATAACCATACTGATGTATATTTTGCTTATCACCATAGATCCTTCATCTGGCGAAGGACGGCGATACAGTCGGAGACCCACATTGGAGCACCGGACTGAGCCCCCCGAGGTCCAAATGAGGAGCAGAAGGAGGAAGAACATGAAAAACGAAATCAGTACTGCGAGGGATGCTATCACCCACTGATACAAGGGAACGGATCTAATGAGAGTTTACCAAGGCCAGTTGGACTGGGACTGAACGAGGAGGTGATCTAACCAGATTCTCGGAATTTGGCCGGATTCTCTGACTGTGGCTGGCCCCAAGTCTTTCTGAAAAGCCATTGACTATGATACTGGGACCTGTTTCCTCTGCATATACTGGATTTTGGGGATCCAGTCTGTTTGGACACTCACCTTCCTGGACCTGGAGGGAGGGGGAAGGAACTGGAACTTCCCACAGGGCAGGAAACCCTGACTTCCCTAAAGGACGAAGAGGGAGGAGGAGAGGGAGTGGGGGGAGTGGGAGGGTGTTGGGAAGAGGGGCGGAAATGGAAACTTTTTTAATTTAATAAAATTTACAAAAAAAAAATTTTAAGAAAAGTATCAAGATACAAAATTAACAACAAAAAGTCAATAGCATTACAATATATAAATGACAAACACACTGAGAAAGAAACCATGGAAACTTCACAATAGCCTCAAAAATACCCTGGGATAACTTTAACCAAGGAAGTGAAAGTCTTGTGTATTAATAGCTTTAACACTTTCAAGAAATAAATTGGAGAAGACATCAGACTATGAAAAGATCAGTCTAACACATGGTTTGATAGGATAGCTATCGTAAAAATGGCCATTTTACTGAGAGCAATCTGAAGATTCAATTTTTATGGTTTCTCTCTGTGTTTCTTCTTTTTATTTGTTTAAAAGAGGAAGAGAGAGAGAGAGAGAGAGAGAGAGAGAGAGAGAGAGAGAGAGAAAACGAGAGAGAGACAAAAAGTTGGCGGGCAGGGAGATGGGGAAGATCTGGAGGAATTGGAGGAGAGGAAAACATGATAAAATATAATGTTTGGGAACATTTTTTTCAATTAAAATAGCCATAAGAAATAAATTTATTAGAATACATTTAATGAAGAAAAATTGTTATATGGCACTAATACATTTTGTGCTACAAAATTTAACTTTATACTGGAATGCAAACAAGAAAACAGAAACCCAAATCCTGCATTCACTTGCATTCATAAGAAGCTATTTTAGACCAAAGTATTAATTGAACACAGACAGCTAAACATGTTCTTTCTTAATGACTCCACAATTACTCTACCTATTGTCATTAGATCACATGCCTTGCTTTACTTCAAAGTTCATGAGCCAGTTATATTTTATATTTTTCTGACTCATGAATCTTTTCAAATAATGTTAAAACATGAACTAAGCACACCAGGCCTTTATCTCCTAGATGACTGAACGGGTACACCCCTAGGCTTGTACTCTCCTCTCCTCGTACTAGCAAGCATCACCATTTTCTCGTGGGTACAGGGCATGTCCCTGTATGATTGACATCTGACTGGATTCTCTAAACATCTCAACAATAGAAAAGAAGATGTAGATTGCTATCATAATTTGATCTGAAGGACAAACAGGATATATAGTAAAATAATATATAAGTAAGTAAAGACATTCAAAGTATTACTGTGAGTGGAACAGAAGATAATAATAGTTCTTCATAGACTCTGAAAATGTCACAGTGGGGAAAAAAACTTGCTTGCAATCCTGACAACCTGAGTTTGGATATCTGAAATCTTGAAGCAGCAACAGTGTCTGTAATCTCAGAATGCTTACTGGGATGGGGAGAGGGAAACAGGTGAATGTCCAGAGGCAAGTGAGTAAATTACTCTGACCTAATCAATGAGAAAGAGACCTGTCAGAAGGCATTGGCTTCAGAGGACAAAGTACCAGAGAACAGAGACTCTAATATCAAAGTAAATGTCCATTACATCGCCCAGATGAGACCCCACCACCTTTCGGGGTTACCATCTATGGCACATTTCACCACCACTGCCTTTGAGCAGCTCTGAAATATCAGAGATACTGAGAAAATTGTCCCCAGTTTCCTCAGCCATAATGGCCCAGGAATCCAGAGTCTCCACCCATAGGGACCTTCTCTGAACGGAATTCACCCCCTTGGACCAAATCTATTATACATAATTTCCATTGAACCCTTTTAACTCCCCAAGCTTGGAAAATCATTTGTCAAAACACTCTTCCCAGTCCTTTACTGGTATAATGGGAAGCCCTGTTTAGTGATGAATGTCAAATGATATCGCACAGATAATAAAAACACAGAGACAGATATTTGGGATTCAAGCTGAAAGATCAGAGAAGCAAAGCAGCCAACCACTAGACATCTATTACCTCAACAAAATCTTTAGACTGAAGAGAGCTAATCCCTGTCTTATCCTGCCTTATATTCATCTTTAGTGCTGGTATTAAAGGTGTACACCACCACCATCCGGCCTATCTTCTAACTAGTGTGGCTGCTGGGATTCAAGGTATGTGCCACCACCGGTTGGCCGGCATGGCTGACTGGTGTGGCTAGCTTTGCACTCTGATCTTCAGGCAAGTTTTATTTATTAAAACACAAAATACCATATATTACACAGGGTACAAGACTGAATAACATAATCAAAAATAGGACCACAACAAGGAACACCCCCAGTACTCAATTAATAAACTGGAATTATGACCAATTGTTCAACCATGGCAACTTTCCCACAGGAATACAAAGCCCTCCCACCCACACCCCCAGCTACTTTGAACAGATCTGCCTATGTGTGCTCTAAGTCTGGGATCATTTGACTCTCCTATCCACAGGACCTGGGGAGGCCTTTTCACTGGTTTTTTAAAAACAAAATGCAAGAGAAACTGTCCCAGATTTCATATTGACAGGAAGTGCAAGGAGTCTAGACAGAAAAATTACAGACCATATGGTCAAATAATGCTACTAAACAATCTTGTCTGGAAAGGAGTGACCCTGGAGCACAGACAGGTTTGTCATGGCCTAAAAAATAAACACTATCATGCATGAATGAACAATATCTTTCTTATGACATTGAGACTCCCTCACAGCAGGCCTCATCTCTTGTCCAAGCCTTTGCTGTCAGAATATAATCTAATTCAAATGTTTTAAATGTGCCAAGACAGGACATTGGAAAGGGGAGTGCCCAGAAAACAATCCAATTGCCTCTACAATCCCCCAACCCCCTACCTAAAACTGTCTGCCTTTTGTAGGAAAGACTTTCACTGCAGGAGGGATTGCAAATCCAAACCTACCAACTCTAAACTTTACAGGGCACAGCCTTCAGCCCTGCCACTAAGAGTGAAAGGCCCACAAATCCACTGGGTCACTAACATACTTGAAAACTCTCACCCCAAACTTTTCATTAACATTGGCAATAAAAATAAAAATGTTTTATAGACACAGGGAAAGACAAACTATCCTAAGTCGAGCTGGGATTCCCCACATTGGACCCTGTTCCCCAGATCCCAACTAATGGGGGTAGGTGGTCTCTCTCCTGAGCATTCATAACCCAAGACTTATATAGATGGGAAGACCCAGATGGAAAGTATGGGACCATTAGACCTCTAGTGGCTCACGGGACGACTAACTTACTAGGAAGAGATTTCCTAGAATACTTAAATGCCCTTGCTACTGGGAAATGAAAATGTCACCAAATAGAATATTATCAAAAATATCAAGATCAAAAGAACTCTGAATCTTAAGGGTTACTGTTGAATATCTCACTCCCTGCCTTGAGTGGATCACAGAATATTCTGCCTCGTGGAACACTGGCCTTTAAACAGGGAGGAATGAACTATTTTACAACAACTGGTTAAATAACAATCAGACATCGGACACATTCCTCCCTGTAGAAGCCTCTAGAATACCCCAGGTTTGGAAATATAAAGAAGACTGGGACCTGGAGGCTCCTACAGGATCTGAGAGCAATTGTTAAGGCCATGAAAATTTGGGGCTTGCCTCAGCTTGGCCTCCCCTTTACTTCTGCCATATCAGTAAATACCCCAATAATAGTTTTAGAATTAAAGATTGCTTCTTTTCAATACCACTCCATGAGATCAATATTGCAAGCAATTCTCCTTTTTAATATATAAAATCATCAAACTGGAAACAGCTGATAGATATGAGTCATGCTCCAACAAAACCTAATAACTGCTGAACATGGGGGAAAATGTATTATCTTGAGAGAAGAATGTTATTTCTTTGTCAATAAGTCAAATTTACAGGAACAAAATGTAAAAACCCCCAAGCCCTACCCAAAGATCTCCTGACCTGGTATCAGCCCCAGGAGTCTTTATCCTGGTTCCATAACCCATTTTCCTGACTTCTACCATTTGTTGGTACTCTGATTATGATGTGTTTATTTTGATGTTTGCTTCCTGCCTTATTCAGTTCCTTTGACAACAATCACCACCATTGCTAAACTTACCACCAATCAGGTCATGGTTCATTACCAGACCCTGGACACTTCCACCACAGGTGAAGTTTCCTTAGGGCTTATGATGATACTTTCAATATCAAATAAAGCAAGAAGACACATTGGAAGGCATCGTTGGCTGATCAGAGATTGCAGTCAACCATAGCCCAGCAGTTTTTTCTAAGTTCTGCCACATGGAGGACTCTCTTTCAACAGTGAAAGCGACCTGCTCCCTACCTAGCCTTATCTGGAGGATGTCTGTAGGCCCAGGATGCCAGACTTATCTCAACAGTGACCCTTGACACAGTTCCCTGAAAGCACTATTCCCCTGTTGACACACATAGTAGTTAGGCAAGTGCTTTAGTCATTTTTATAGGACCCTACTGCCACCTATGAAGCTTTGTGAAAGCAGTGAGTCAATTAATGCAAATTAGAGTTTGCTCCCAATCTTCCCAATCCTATATATTCCTTATATTCTGAAATAAATTTGAGCTTTTTGACTGAAAGTAGTCTCCTGGAGGGCAGTCTCCTTTCATGCTCACGGGCCACATACAAAGTTCTCGTCATTGCTTTTTCCCTTTTGCTCTCAAAGGATATAAGATTGCTCTCTGACATTCACATGGACACTGTGGTACATGTACCAGCACTCTTACACTAATACACAAAAGACTCTATATGAATATCTGCTGTGTGAAATAGTACCTACCTGTAAAATGGATAAACGTGGTCAGACATTGTTCATGGTTATGCATACATTATTTTGGAAGTTAATAACTTTGAACTGTCCAGACAATTAAGTATTCTGTACACTTTGCTCCAACAATCGATTTCTTTAGAATTAAGAATATAAGAAGCTTCCCTCTTTCTTTTCTCCCCCTAACACATGGTGATTTGTCTCTGTAGTTCTGGCTGGCCTAGAACTTACTAAATAGACCAGGCTGACCTAAAAAAAATATCGCAGAGGTCTGCCTGCCTCTGTCTCCTGAGTACTTGGATACATTTTAAAAACGACTTACGAGTAAAAGAAAATTGATAGTAAATGATACAAGTTAAAGAAGTAAAGCTTAAGCACATTTTTATATGAATGATGATACTTGGCACACAAGAGAACTATAGTAATTAAACTAAGTAGATGTACACAAAAGTGGCATATTTTCTTGTGCTAATCCCTAAAATGTGTAGGTGGAAAGACAGAAAGTAAAATGAACCTTTAAAATAACTGATAAATATTTTAAAATTATGATGCATTTGGTGAACTGAGTAACAGTAAATTTAATTATTCTTCTTGTTCTTCTTATTGTAATATGCCCACAAACTTTTTTTCAAAATCCATGTTAGGATTGTTGGTAAGTTCACAGGTGTATCACTGTGCCAAAGGACTGGGAAAGTTAGAAAGAACTGGGTCTATATTACTAGATTATAATTATATTTTTAGTAACTTGAAAGAACAGTGTATTTAATGCCATAGGTTAAAAGAATCACATCAAGTTTTACTATGCAATATGTCTATAAAATACATTATCTAGAAAATATCTTGTTATCCTTATTACAACATAATTAACATATTCAAAATACTAAAAACATTCCTTGTATTTAGTTTTATCATCTACTAACAAAAGAAAAAAATAATTTTTTCTCAATGAATTCTTCACTTAGCAGTAACTTCTTTATAGCTCCCTTCAAGGACTCATTTCTCAGACTGTAGATAACAGGGTTGAGTGCTGGGGGCAGAACTGTGTAAAAGATAGAGAACAAGAAATCTAAAACAGTTGGGGAGTCTGAGGTTGGATTTAGATATGCACAGTAGCCTGTGGAAAGAAACAATGAGACAACAAAAAGGTGGGGCAGACAAGTAGAGAAGACCTTAGACCGGCCTTCAGCCGAGGGCATCCTGAAAACTGTGGAGAATATGTGCACATAGGAGAGGACAATCCCAATGAAGCAGGCAAAGCCCAGCGCAGACATTAGAACAAATTCTCCCATCATTGCAAAATAATCATTAGGACAGGAGAGCTTGAGCAACTGGGGGACGTCACAGAAGAACTGGTGGATTATTTTGGCCCTGCAGAATCTGGTAGAGAATATAGTTGCTGTGTACAAAGTTCCTGAGATGCCCCCACTTAGCCACACTGCTACCACAGCCCACATGGATTTTCTGGGACTCATGATGACCTCATAGTGCAGCGGAAAGCAAATAGCCACATAACGATCATATGACATCACTGTAAGAATGGCCATCTCACTACAGGCAAAAGCTGTGAAGAAGAAAACCTGAAGCATGCACTGGGTACTTGAAATGTAGCCACTGCCTGCCAGGGAATTGGCAATAGACTGGGGAACTGTGACAGAAAGGGATGAGAGGTCCAGAAGGGACAGGTGCTTCAGGAAGTAATACATTGGAGACTGGAGCTGCGGGTCCAGTGTTGTGATGGTGATGATGGTGAAGTTACCTGCTGATCCCAATAGGTATGTCACCAAGAAGAGGAAAGCATGCAAGATCTGCAGCTCATGGTTGTCAGAGAATCCCATCAAGAGGAATCCGCTCATTGTGGTTATATTTCTCACAGACATTTTAAGAACAGAAACTGTGATAGCAGCTGGAGAATAAAATGATATAGTAAATGCAGTATAAGATACTGAGTCACTATTTATTTGTTCATAAGTATTTATTTCAATAATTCAATAATCTAAATTCATGTCTATGTATGTGTGTGTATTAAACTGGACATACTCTAGTTGTTGGGAAACTTAAGTGAGATCACAATTTTCTCATATTCATAGAGTTCACAATATTCTCTTAAAGCCATAGTTGTGGGTAAATATTCATGTAGTCCATCATTGGTTTTTCTCAAGGAACATCATTGCGTTTGCCCTATGAAAAAGCACAAATTTGTTGTTTCAACTGAAGCCCATTGCTTTTATTTGAGTAATCAATTGGAAAATCAGTGATGGGCTGTGGATGAGAGGTTTTTGAACATAGGACTGGTTATGCATGTAGGACATTTTCGCAAATGGAATGGGCATGCATAGGGAATGTACCAGGAATTAAAATATAGTTTGTTCTTCACTGGAAACAGGCATTTTCTTTAGCAAATAATGCTGTCATTACAGAGAGAGGATCTGTTATTGTAGAATCAAGTGTAAAAATGAGCAGTTTTATTGTTCTTAAATTAGCATTCAGTGGTTATTGAAATCAAGAGCACAAAGCACTTGGTTAAGCAGAATACTCACTCTCAATTTATGCATCCTACTTCATTTTGTGAAGTGGTTTAGGGGATGAGCAGCTTCTGTTTGAAGTGATGTCCATACTAATAGCCTTCAGGTACAGAATCAAATAGTTCTCAGAACTTGCCACAAAGCAAAGACAATTGCAAAGACCGATGGCGAGTTCTTGAGGTGCTTAAAGATGTGGAGGAAAATGGCCAAAATCTAGGGTCTAACTTCAATAAGGGACTAGAAAACTAAAGTCACTTATGTTTCAGATAGAAGAAAAGTCAGGCTTTAGTTTCTGATACTTTGCTTTGATATTTGGGGGATTGAAAATAACCCATCATTCTCTCCTTTCAGGATAATGTTCATGTTTGAGGGTTGAAGAGAATTTATTAAAGTGTCAGCTTTCCTCATGTTTTCTCTTACTGCATTCTAGGTAACAAGAGGAGCATGCTCAGTCAGTCTTTTGAGATTTTAAGTCCTGTGAAACATCACCAAATATTTTCTTGTGTCTTCTTAAAATTCATATACTTACAAATGCAAACACAGAATAAAACTGACGTCACCATCCTCAATCCCGAGGCATTCTCCACTTAGTGGCATTTCTCCTGTGACAGAACTAACCCACTCCACCTCCGGCACATCTCTTTTGCAAGAAATGAACCCAATACCAAATCATCCCAAACCTATATCTAATTACTTAACAGGATGTTGGTGTTTGATTACAGTGAAAATGGTTTTAGAGCCACGCATGACATGAGGAAAAGAATCCCGGGACCTGTGGCCAAAGCAGCTGAGTTCAAACCAGTGTGCGGTTCATAGAAAGATCCTTCATCTAAAGGAAAATAAAACACTGTTAAATCAACTTGATAACTTTTGTTTCATATGATACAATTCATGTGTGAAAACCTCTTGTCTCCCACTCTGTGTACCTTAAGTAATAACTTTAATCTCTTTAGAATATCCTCATACTGTTTGATTTTTTTCAAGCCTCATGTCCTACAACAGAAATCAGTGCAGACCAGAGATCCCACTCATGTTTCTCATAGTTTCTTGCTCCCAAAATCTGCTTCTTTGATAATATTTTTCCTTGAAGTTGGTAAAATAATAAACATATAATTATTGTTATTAATAATTTTTCTATTCATTCATTTAACATTACTATTTGAATCTGACAAATCAACCAGTACAATGAGAGGTAAGAAAGGTGAGGAATATTGATCACTCATATAAATGAGACAGGAGGCATGTTTAGGACCTTCCTAAAACTGGTTTTGCTTGATCCACACAGACAGTTTCATCAGCCTGGAGTTAAAGATTTTAATAGGAAAAATGTAAGCGTTAGTAACTTAAATAACAATATTGGTTTATGAGTTATAAAAATTTACATGTATCCAAAAAAAAGCCATAGGTACAATATCACTATCACATTGAACGTGTGTATCTACAGCTTTTTTCTCTTGTTGACATCTGAGAGCTGTTGAAGAAATGTTTTAATAGTTTACAGAAGTATCACAAATGCAAGAAAGTAACATGCTAACTTTTCTCATTCACTTGTCTTCTCACATGGCTCCATATTATGTCCATATGAATTTTGAAAATCAGTTTTCAGTAAGTTGTCTTTGCTTCCTTGTTATGATTTTAGTCTTGCTTCTCCAAACTAAGTAAGATTATAAAGTCTTGTTAGAATTCTCATACAATATTTATCCAAGTTTGTAAAACTCACTCCAGTATGTCTTGCTGTGTGTACAGTTCTCCAAACTGGTCAACAAATTCTGATATTTCTTGCCCACAACAGCAGATTTTGAAACCATATTATGCCTCTGGAGAGAAATTGTGTTGAGCTGCTTTTTTGAGGAGGCGGGAGGAAGAGTGTGTTTGTGCACACTGTCCTGTGAAAAGGATGTTCCAATTAGACAAAGTTACTTCATTTACTCTGGCCCTGTATCACCTGGGATGTGGAGTCACTAAAATTTCCACACAGCTGATAAGGGATTTTGTGAGCTTGGGGTTTAGTGTTCTGGCTCAGTGATTTTTAGTCCTTAGCAGACCTGTGAATCTCCCAGGGAGCTGTTTACAGCTATGAACCCCTTGAGCCACACCCAGTGTTTCTGATTCAACCATTGCAGGCAATAGCTCCTACTCTAGCATCTGAGGGTCTGAACACACAGGTGGAGGGCTAACAAAAGAAAATGTAAATATTCATAAAAATACTTGAACTCTACAAAGTCTTTTGAAAATTCAGAATTAGTTTTGATCTTTTCCTTTCTCCTTGAAATTTAGGCAGTACAAAGAATGTCATGTTCTTTTAACATGTTTTTTATTGATTCTTTGGGTATTTTACAGCATGTACCCCAATCCCACTCATTTCCCAGTCCTTCCATGTTTTTCCTCCATGCTTGCAACCTCCCCCAAGAAATAAAATAAAAAAATTAAAAGTTAAAAAATGAAAAGGAAAAAGCATTTCACCAACCCCTCTGGACATTGACCTGCTCCTCTCTCAAACACAGCCTTCTCCCATACCCCATCTTGTCTCCATTTCTGCCATTATGTGCCACTTCACTCCGTTTTCTCCTCCTCTCCATCGCACAGTCATTCAGTGTAGTGGCACTGTGTCACCTAGTGTACTCTTTTCCTAAATAGCTTTGCTTGCAAATGTTCATTTCAATGAGTTATTGATCTGATTCATGGCCCCTGGTTTCTGTTGCAGCATCAATACTGGGCCCTCGCTGAGACTTCTCTCTGCTATCCTGCTGTTGCCCCAAGTCACGGAGATCTTGTGGCTATGGTTCTGCCA
Organism: Myodes glareolus; assembly: GCF_982192425.1. NCBI lineage: Eukaryota > Metazoa > Chordata > Mammalia > Rodentia > Cricetidae > Myodes > Myodes glareolus. The sequence continues at coordinate 72,691,550 of NC_142043.1, read as the reverse complement.
GTTCTCCTTCACCCATGCCAGTTCCCACACCCATGCTATCAGGATTAGCTTTCCCACGCCACCATGGCCAGCTCCCCTGCACCCACACCATGGCAGTGTCTGGGTGAGCTCTAGTATCATGACCAAGTATGAGGTGGAGAGATGGGTTTGAAAAAGAAGCTGAGTGGTTCATGTGTAGTGAATAGAGGTGAAACTGAAGAGGCGTTGGCTGTGAGGAAGAGGTTGAGATGTGGGCAGCCTACACAGACACTGAGGGCCATGTGTGGGTCCATGGCCTTGCCATAGTGGGGTACTACATTGAGATTCAAGGTTCTTGTTACCATCAAAAGCCATGTGGATGCCTGTGGTCTGGGTTACTGCCTGAGGCCATGCTGATGTCAGATAGACATGCTGAGATGGCCCCATCTCCATCTTGGACCTCTGCATTCAGGAATTTCAGGTTCTGAGCAACTATTTTGTCTATCAATTATGACTACACAAGATAGCAAAATGTCTAGGAAGTCCTAAGATATAGTTAACAGCAATGCCTAAAATCCTCCAAGGTAGCATTTATTAATTCTTTACAAAAACTTTTAATTGAAAATAAAGTAAGCTCACAATATGTGTTTAGGAATTTTTAAAATTTCTCTTACCAGTTTAATGATATATACTATTACCATTTTCAGCAACAATTTATGACTATGTTTCTACATTTCAAAACAAAATTACTATAAAGATTTCATCTGAACAGTATGATTACATACTCATACATTTTAAAACATTTGCTTCTTTTCATTTTTTAAACTAAAATATAGTTAACGTTATTTCCCCCTTTCCTTTTGTTCCTCCAGTCTCTCTGTGTACCTCACTCCACTTTGTTCCCTCTGGAAATCGTGACTTCTTTTTCTTTAGTTGTTATTGTTCACACAGACAACTAAATATAAAAATATAACTTTCTCAGTCTGTTTGGCATTACTTGTATGTATATGATGTTAGGGCTGACCTCTTGGCTTTGGGTAACTGACTCGGTGGTTCATCTCTGCTGAGGACCATTTGTCCTGCTTTCAGAATTCCTTTGCTGCCTGTAGCTCTCTGTCAGTGAATGTGTCTCTGTAAGCTTCCCTTCTCCTGTCTTAGCATGCCTGTTAGTATTGTAGTTCTTCAAATCTTATTCAGATGACCCTATTATTATGTATCACGGGTAAAGATTCTCTGTCATTCCAGGAGGCACAATCTCAGAGTAACTGTTCTGATCCTCTGGCTCTTACAATCTGTCTGCCCCCACCCTGCCCCTTTCTTGATATTACTGAGCCTTAGGTGCAGGTCTTGTGTTATAGATCAACTGGGACTAGGGGTCCCATGATCATTTCTTCTCTGTACTTTGACCAGTTGTGCTTTTGGTAAAGGTCTCGTTGTTGCAAAGAGAAGTGTCTTTGAAGAGAACTGAGAGCTGTACTTGTCTGTGGGTACAGGAATAGTTATTCGGAATGCACTTAGGGATTATACTAATTTAGTAAAGTGGAGGTAGCAGGTTCTTTATCACGATCCATGACTTCACCAGTCCTGGGTTATTTTCTGGGTTTTCAGTATCAGACATGATTTTCCTCCTCTTGACTGGGCCTTCAAGTTCAATTAGAGAACTGTTGATTACCAACAAGAGTGCTATGACATGGGCCTGGAGAGATGGCTCAGTGGTTAAGAGCATTGCCTGCTCCTCCAAAGGTCCTGAGTTCAATTCTCAGCAACCACATGGTGGCTCACAATCATCTGTAATGAGGTCTGGTGCCCTCTTCTGGCCTGCAGGCATATACACAGACAGAATATTGTATAATAAATAAATAAATATTTTAAAAAAAGAGTGCTATGACATGTTAGTTATCCTTGTTCGTAGACATTGTAGCAGGATAGGACCATTGTTTGTGCCCCTCCCATTGTTTAGCCCATCCCCCAACTGTGAAGGATATCAGGGAGGAAGTTTTCATGTCAGATATAACTCATATCTGGATCTTCGGTTTGAAGTAAGTGGTTCCTCTAGTGATAGGGACTTACCTTCAGCCTCTGAAATGCAAACAAGGGTAACAGCAGTAGCCTGTACAGCTTCAGGCAAATCTTAGGGTTCCTAGGCTAATGCCTGGGAAGGGGTTGTCTCATGCTTGGCATTGAAGTTTTGCTAGATAGTCTGTGGGACTTGGAAGATCTTTGTCAGCCATGTGGGAAAACTTTGTTAGAAATATATATACATATACATAAAGGATTCTATGAATTATATGTAATTTCAATACATAAATACAAATATGATTCCTTAAGACTTTATCAGACCTCCATTGTGTACTTTATCCACCTCCCTCCCTTTCTTTCTGTAGTATAGTGATTTTTTAAAAAATTTTTCAAGACAGGGTTTCTCTGTAGCTTTGGAGCCTGTCCTGGAACTAGCTCTTGTAGACCAGGCTGACCTCGAACTCACAGAGATCCTCCTGCCTCTACCTCCCGAGTACTGGAATTAAAGGCATGTACCACTACCACCCGGTGTATAGTCATATTTTAAAGACTACATAGCATTGACTCAGACTACACATCACACTTTTTTAGGAAATTTTATTATTTGTACACTTAAAAATTATGTTTGAGTGTCTGTTGTGAATCAGGCTCACTTTCAGTTCGTTTTCATTACAAATAATGTTAGTGAGTAGGGTTATTTATAGTTTTTATTTATGTGTATTTTTGTATGTTTCTGTGAGTTTGTGAGCACACGAGTGCGGTGCCTATGGTGCCGAGAAGAGGGCACTGGGTTCCTTAGTGGTGGAGTTAAGGGCAGGTGTGATGTGCTTTATGTGGGTGCTGAATTCAAGTGCTTTCAACCACTAAGCAATCTCATCAGACTTACCTAAAGTGGCTTTATAATAAATGTGTAAATGTATAGGAACAGAAGTTGTTAAAACTTGAAAAAGCATAAAGTCAGAGAACCTATATCACTGATTCTAAATATTTTGATGAAGTTATAATAATTAAATAGACCATGTTTATAGAACGGAGATTGAATATTTAGACCAAACTCATATTAACCAAAAAGATGATACATAAATTGTATTACATTAAAGTGAGAATTTCTTTGTTTGAATTGTTTGCTCAATTTTCAAATTTACTGATTGTTAATTTACATGTTTTTGTTATTCTAAAAGAAAATTTTCATCCGATATTTTAAAGTCACTCCTATTTCACTAATATTAGAAAATTTAAACTTCATATGCAGTGAGAGTAATCAGGGAATACACTGGAAGTTTAATGGCAAAATACTTTTTATAAAAAACATGAGACTCATCTAAACTGGTATTTTTAATGTCTTCTTTTTAGTAAACATATATTCTTTTCTCATACTGTTTTAGTTAGGGTGTCTCTTGCTATGAAGTGACACCATGATCACGGCAACTCTTATAAAGGAAAAAAGAACATTTGAATGGGGTGGCTTACATCTTCAGAGGTTTAGCCTGTTATTGTCATGGTGTGTCATGGCAGTATATAGGCAGACATGGTGATGGAGCTGAGAATCCTAATCTTGATAGACAGGCAACAAAGAGTGATCTTTTTCGTTGGGATTGGCTTGAGCCTTGAACTTTCTCAGAAAGCACTCTAATTTCCTTTCTATTTTTAAATGGATATTTTATTTTAGTATATAACAAAACCATTTTTGCAAACAAAATACACACCATTTTCCAATTTTGTGTCTAACTTGATGGCCTGGTGCCTTGCTGTATGATGAAACAGCCTTTAAATATGTGTGTGTGTGTGTGTGTGTGTGTGTGTGTCTGTGTGTGAGTGTGTTCTTTAGGTCATTTTCTTTAATGACTTATTGTTGATGACTGAATCCCAGGAATGACACTGGCCACCAGATACAGTGATTTCTGGGAGGATGCTTTAATATAAAGAATATATTCGTAGGCTCAGAATACACTCAGAGTTAGACCCAGGTTTAATGTGATCTATAACTCAGAGAAGGACTCCCTTCTCCCATGTTCCTGTTAATGGTCTAGAGTTTGTTTTTTGGTGGATGGAAAATGACTGAAGTGGTTATTGCTGTATGGGAGCCAACGGGTTGCTAATGAGTCTCATAGTTCTGGGATATATATATATATATATATATATATATATATATATATATATATATATATATATTTGTGTTTTTTAAATTTTTTTTACTGTTAATGAGCTAACAGAAGAGAGATATGTTATTGTGGAGGCTGCTAAGCCAAACCAACATATATAGTTTAAATGTATCTTGAATTCAAAATTTGAGTCTAAGGATATATTACTTTGGGAAAGAGGTTCTCCTTTTCTTGTCATAAAAGATGAGAACTTGTGGATTACTTCCAGGATAATGTGGTTTGATGGAACAAGAGTCCTTGAAAGGTCTCTGTGAACCCTAAAAATATTTCACTCAACAGATAGCAGAAAGCAGTTTGGAGAAAAACAATGCCCAAATTCCCAAAATGATTGTTTATAAATGTTTGTTTTTATTTAGAGGGGTTGATTATAAGTTATTAATGGTCACAGTCAATTTCTAAAAAACAAAAAACTATGTAAGGTATATATGATATAGAGATTAATACTCTACATTGGTATGGATCTTGGTCTATTGATACAAATTTAAGATTGATTTTGTTACACTGTGTATATGTATTTCTACTCTTGTTTAAGGTATTATGTTTATGCAACTCATTCAAAAATGTAAGGTATATTTAAAAATTGCAGATTAATAGATAGTCATTTATATTAGTCAAACTTGCAGTCATGTTAGTTAGGTTTTCTAGATGTACATAGATATATTTCAGATGGATAGGTATTCTTCAAGCATTTCAAAGACCTATAGAATATGGCATTTAAAATGTTTTGTTAACTTAGGCGTTTTTATGACAATGAGACATATCTCATCCTGGCAGTACCAATTTACTTCAAGAGGATTATGGGCATCAAGGAAGCTCCTTATGGAGTTTTCAAGCCATTTGGGGAAGAAACTGCTCTTTCCTGGACTTCTTGACATGGAGGATCCATAGAAAAATGACTGCTGAACTTGCCTAAAATAGGTGAGACAGTCCTTCAGGGTTCCTGCTTCATGAAAGAGTGTGCCAAATATTCTGCAGGACACAGGAGAAAGCAGTTGATGAATTTTTCCAGTACAAACGGTACAGATCTGCCAGGCAGTGGTGCTGCACGCCTTTAATCCCAGCACTTGGGAAGCAATGGCAGGTGGATCTCTGAGTTTGAGGCTACCTTGGTCAACAAAATGAGTTCCAGGAAGGCTCTAAAGCTACACAGAGAAACCCTGTCTCAGAAAACAAAAGACAAGAAACAAAAAAAAAAAAGAAAAGAAAAGAATCCAAGAGTTAATAATACACTGTATGGGACATGGCAATCTGCCCAGGCTGACTTGAAGATTTTGCTTTGATCTAATGTCCTTGAAGCTACCAAAGCCACCAGCCTGAGAACAGGCTGTCAAATTCCCTAGATACTTAAAGATTAGGTTATTGGGTTCATGAGTAAAAATGTATAAAAGATAACTGTTTATCAATAACTATTAAACTTTAGGGAAAATGATTGTAAAAGATAACTGTTCTGTCAGAACTTATCAATGATGACTAAAAGATATGCAAGAGGAAGTGAAACACACATCCAAAAATTATATCTTCTATGTTGTGGCACAACGTGAATCTATCCCTGCTTACTGAATTCTGCATAAGTAAAGAAGCACTCTAGCTACATGATTCTTCCAACCACTGTGCCTGACTCACTTCTTCCTCACTGACACTTTACACCCTCTCGGGACCAGGCAAATTGCTGGGGCTGGCCCCAGGCTGGCTCTAGGCATCTCTCGCTGTTCTTTCTTTCTTTCATTTTTTCTTTTTTTTCTAAATTTCTCCGAGTAACAGCCCTAACAGTTCTTAAAAAAAAAAAGATTTATTTATTTATAATGTATTCAGTGTTCTGCCTGGATGTATCTCTGCAGGCCAGAAGAGGGCACCAGATTTCATTAGATGGTTGTGAGCACATGTGGTTGCTGGGACTTGAACTCAGGACCTTTGGAAGAGCAGGCAAAGCTCTTCACCAGTGAGCCATCTATCCAGCCCCTCTTTCTTCTTTTTAACCTCTATCTAAATGTATCCCTCATTCTTTCTTGATGTCTTCTAACTTTCCTTCTATCTTCCTGGAGTTTTCCTTCTCTCAAGTCTTTTTTCACGTTACAGTTTATATTTACCCCCGTAGAATCTTTCAAGCAATATGAAAATGACTATGTGGTTACAATATATTTTTAAGTGAATGATTACAATGAATATGATTAAAAAGCAACTTGTTTTCCATATCCCTCCCATGATTAAACATTTTATGTACTACAGGTAAAAGTAAGTTGTCCCTAGAACCTACATACATTCATACTCAAGCAACATGTTATAGATTAATAGAGTGTAAGCAAGCAAGGTATTTTTCTCATCCAGGTCTTTTGTTGGCAGGCTATATTTTTTGCTACAAAGAAAGGATCAATTGCTTTATTATTTATCTCAAAAGGTAGCTTTATAAAAGATCTTGGAAGAATCACAAATCTAAATTTTTATATATGAAAAAGTTCATCAGATCTATTCTAAATCCTCAGTGTGCATACCCACTCATCGGCAGTTTTTTTTTATACCAGGAAACTTAGGGCAGAAATGGGTACAAGGAATTAATCATCTCCCTTGATCACCAACCCATTCTAGCAAGAAAGGTACACCAGCAATAACCAGGCTGTCATTATTCTTGCTTCTTGACCTCAATGAGTTCCTCACTCAGTTATTAAAGGTATATCTTTTTAAGTTGTTTTCCAAGATTTATTTTTTTAACCTCAAAGCCATTAACAAAAACATCATAATATAGCCTTAAGTAATTGTTTAAAATTTTGTTTTAACTATGATGCACACCAAAATCTGTGAATACATCTCCAAACGCTAAGTTTAAAATAATTTGAGCTAGCTGGGCTTCTGGGACTCAATATTTTTTCTTAATTATTAATTTCAGCCACAGTCTATACATATCCTCAGGAGAAACTCGCTGCATGACATTTTCTTGTTCTTTTTTTCTATTCTCTGCAGCCTCTGTATTACCAAGGGTAGGAGCAACACTATATACTACCTTTACTTAAGCTAACTCTATCACAATCCCTCATTATATTTATTAAAGATTCTCAGTCATCAAAAACCTATTTAAAATAACACTATTATTGTATAAAATGAAACAGTACAGTTTAGGAGGAAATAAACTTAATAACAACCCACAGGTAAAAATGCCCAGTAGAGTAGATTATTTCCATGAGAAAATTGCAACATATTAAGACCAGTGGGATCTTCTCATATCCATTCACACCATGCTAGATACTAGGGAAAAATGGCAGCGGCAAGCATGTAAAGACATAGTAGTAGCATGAAACATTCCGGGGTCAAGGTTCTTGGCACCTTGCCTATCTGAGATTCAGTCATAGGAGCTTGAATTCCTGATGAACTGGCTTCCTGAACCTCAACTGCCACCTGCTGCTCCTGTAACATGGCCACTGGCACTGTAGTCTCTTTGTATCAGATGGGAGTAAGATTTAATTTGAGGCTTTCAGATTGGTACTTTACTAGTGAGTTGTAGTCATATGTCCCTACTTTTATAATCATATGTACACACACAAATTATACTTGAACCAAAGAATTTATGTTGTCAAACATATAAGTAGCTTCCTATTAGGAAAAACAATGTAAATTAAAACTTCAGTAACTTTTGTTTGAAAAATGTCAAAAACCTAGTTTCTCTAAATTTGGTTCCATCATTAGCAATAAGGGAAAATGAAGTAAAACTAAGAATTGGTTCACTTGGATTAGGGAAATGTTACCTGAGTAATTAGGAAGTGCAATCAAAGAACTTCCAAAACATGCAACAAATCACAGAGACAACTGGCTACCTGGGCAATCACTAAAGAACTGTTTGCAGCGTTGAAGCAACCAACTTTGACTAAGGCCTAGAATAACTGACAAATTATTTTTAACAGGCAAGAGATTTTTCAAAACCATCTTACCCTGTCTTGGCAAGATTTAACAGTTCTGTTTATCCATTTCCGGATTTTATCCATTTCCGGATTTTAACAGGCAAGAAGAGATTTTTTAAAACCGTCTTACCCTGTCTTGGCAATATTTGACAGTTCTGTTTATCCATTTCCGGATACCATGTATTTGTCAGTAGTTGAGGTATGGGCAGTTCCTTGCCCAGAGGCCAGTTTTGTCAAGAAGACAAACTCCAAGTGGAGTGTCTTTGGTGCTCAACAATCTCTCGAGAATAGGTCTGTGTTGCCAGGAGTGATTGTGTCTCACTACACAGAACTCTAAGATTAAATTAAATGCCATTTTCTACAGCTCTTCAAAGAGGTTGAAGACTATTTATATATAATCTCTATGTATCTAAAGAACCTGATTAGTCTAACCATAAATATGACAGACAAAGATGACTATTGATCTACAATTCTTAACATGTATCTAACTTAAAGACTAAGAGAATAAACAACTGTGTAATAAATAAGGACAATGACCTCCAAATGTAAACAATAAATATCAATACATAAACAATATATGAGAATTTTAATCAGAGGTAGAAATGTACACTGCAATATGGCATACATATATCAGTACAATATATATCAATACATAAAAAATGTTTTAAACAGGTAGAAGCATGCATACATACAATATTCAATATATGCCGATGTAATTATCTATAAACAATAACTCACAAATACCATTATTATCTATTCAATTATCCCTTTTTTAAAAAAAAAAGATCCCTGAGCTTATAAAATTCTTTTCCCAACTCTCAACTGTATACTACTTATAATCAATCCCTAAATATTGTTCCTAAACCTGAAGACAAACTTTGCTGAGAGAGGGGACATCGTCCTCTAGAATTACTTCCAGCTGTCATGGGGGTAAGGTTCTTTCTGGAGGATCCTGTGAAAGTAAAATGATGGTTAAATTTCAAGATCAATGTCTTTTAAAATTGCAAACAGTCTCTGAGTATTTTGTGGAGGTCTGGCCAGAATGTTGTTCAAGATGTGCACCATTTCAGCTAACCAAGTTGGAATCATCTGTGCAGCTGATACCTGGAACAGAACTTGTAGTATCACTATCATTATCATGACGTCATATCAACTGAGTAGAGTTGTTGTTATGGGGGCCCCATCTTCTTCCTGGAAACTTCAAACGTCAGTGCAGGAAAAACTCATTGTTCATTGTGGAAAACTTAAACATTAATTATATAGACATATACAAACATATATTCAATAAAAGGTATGATAGACATATTCAATGAAAAGTATGATAGATATGAAGAAAAGCAAAGATGTTTTCTAAACTCATATTTCTTTCTGTCTCATGTCATGGCTCTTGACATAAGATAGAAACTCCAGAAACTCTGGGTTTTTCTCCTAACAACAGGCTTGGAATTAGAGAGGGACCGAACCAAGAGTACAACTCCAAAACCAGCTCTATAAATTCAGAAATATGATTTAGTATATTCCAGAGCTTCATAATCACAGAACCTATTCAGTTTTCTTGATAATCCATATTGGGTAGTTATTTTTCCATCTCTCAGTATTCAAACATCCAGGGTCCTTTGAATTTTTCAAAGATGAGTGTTTTCCTGTGGAGATAAGAACAGAATCCTGCCCCCATTCTATGTTTTTCTTACCACCTGTATGGTTATCATCATTGTAGATGCTGTCATTTCTCCTTTCCAAGAGGTTTCTTCTCTTCAGATCTAACCTTTATTAATTTTGATGGTATCCACAATTTTTCTTCTCCTGTGGAAACAGGAGCAAAACCCCTTCCCCAACGTAGCACATCTCCTGGCTTCCATTGAGAGGTCAGCACATCCTTGATATAAACCGGTTGATTTAGTTCAGCAGACTTTTCCATTATCCAATGTCTTTCTGCCGCTGTTGTTCCCTTCTTATTAAAGTTAAGAAAATTAAAGGTTAATAAGGCATTATGTAATCTATTTCTGGGGGCATTTTCCACCCCTTTCTGTTTATTTAACACATCCTTTAAAGTTCTATTCGATCTTTCTATGACTGCTTGAACTGTAGGATTGTATGGTATACCTGTAACATGCTTAATATTATAATAAGCAAAAAACCGTTTCATTTTCCAAGAGATATAAGCTGGACCATTATCTGTTTTTATTTGTGCAGGTATACCCATAATGGCCATAACTTCTAATAAATGTGTGATTACTGAGTCAGCTTTTTCTGAGCTTAAAGCAGTTGCCCACTGAAAGCCTGAATAAGTGTCAATGGTGTGATGTACATATTTTAATTTTCCAAATTCTGCAACGTGAAACACATCAATCTGCCAAATTTCATTCTTTTTAATACCTTTCAGATTAGTCCCTGCAGGTAATGGTGTTTGGTTATAAAAAGAGCAAGTAGGGCATTTCTTTACAATCTCCTTAGCTTGTTGCCATGTAATAGAAAACTCTTTTTTCAAGCCTTTGCTATTGACATGATGTTTTTTATGAAATTCAGATGCCTGCAGCACACTACCAATCAATAATTGATCAATATCTGCATTACCTTGTGCTAGAGGACCTGGCAGACCCATATGGGATCGGATGTGTTATATACATAGGGCAGAGCCTGTTCCTGATCATGTCTTGTACCTGGATAAACAATGAGGTCAGTTCTGTATCTTCAGGTATAAATCCTGCAGTTTCAATATGCAAAATAACTCTTTCTGCATATTGTGAGTCAGTAATTATATTAAGAGGTTCTTTAAAATCCCTAAGCACCATAAGGATGGCATATAATTCTGCCTTCTGGACAAAATCATAAGGACTTTGTTTCACTTTACTCAATTCTTCTGATTTGTAACCTCCTTTTCCTGACTTATTAGCATCAGTATAAAATGTACGGGCTCCGGTTATTGGAGCAACAGGGACAATTCAAGGAAAGATCCAAGAAGTTCTCTTTATAAAGTTAAGTCTCTTCTTTTTGAGTAATTGTTATTGATTTCTCCCAAAAAAATAGCACAAGCTCTTTGTTCATTGTCATGGTTCATTGTCTTCCCATAACTTTTTTATTTCATCAGTAGTGAAAGGCACTATAATTTCTGCTGGGTCTATACCTGCTGGTTGACAAAGTCTCAGTTTACCTTTTATAATTAATTCAGAGACCTTTTCTACATACGCTTTCGTTTTACTTGGTTTGTATGGTAAAAAGATCCATTCTAAAATAGTATCTTCCCTCTGCATTAAAATTCCTGTAGGAGAAATTCTGGAAGGCAATATGACTAGAATGAAACTAAGATTTGGATCCACCCTATCTACATGTGAACCCTTTAATTTTTCCTCAACCATCGTCAGTTCCTTTTCTGCTTCAGCTGTTAACTCTCTGGGACTATTCAAATCTTTGGCACCATCTAAGGTTTTGTATAAATGAATTATTAGATCAGGTGTTATCCCAACAGCTGGTCGTAGGCTGGAAATGTCTCCTAATAATCTTTGAAAGTCATTAAGAGCTCGTAACCGGTCTCTTCTGATTTGTGCCTTTTGAGTCTTAATTCTTTGTAAACCTATTTTATAACCTAAATAATTAACAGAATCTCCTCTCTAAATTTTTCAGGAGCAATTTGCAATCCCCATTTAGGTAATACTAATTTTACTTCTTCAAACAGTCTTTCTAAGGTGTCTTTGTTTTGATCAGATATCAGGATATTATCCATATAGTGGTATATTATGGGCTTAAGAAATTGTTTGCGTATAATTTTCAATGGTTGGCTTACAAAATATTGGCACAGGGTGGGAGAGTTTAACATTCCCTGTGGGAGGACGGTCCACTGGTACCTCCTTGCAGGCTGAGAGTTATTATAAGTAGGCACTGTGAAGGCAAACTTTTCTCTATCTTTTTCTTGTAAAGGTATAGTGAAGAAACAATCTTTCAGATCAATAACTATAAGAGGTCATCCCTTTGGTAACAGGGAGGGCAGAGGAATTCCAAATTGCAGAGGGCCCATAGGTTGAATAACCTTGTTGATAGCTCTAAGATCTGTCACCATTCTCCATTTACCAGATTTTTTCTTAACAACAAATACAGGAGAGTTCCAAGGGCTGGTAGATTCCTCTATATGTCCAGCATCTAATTGCTCTTGTACCAGCTGTTCTAAAGCCTGTAAATTTTCCTCAGCTAAAGGCAACTGTTTAGTCCATATTGGTTTCTCAGTCAGCCATTGTAGAGGCATGGCTGTTGGTACCTCTGAAGGGCCATCAATTGTGTTGTGTTCTTGTATAGCTCTAATGGCTGGTTTCCGCCATCTGTAATATCTTGTAATATTGTACTCAGAAATATAGCCTCTGGAAGCAGCAGGAATGTTAATTTGGGTATTCCATTGCTGCAATAGGTCACGGCCCCATAAAATAACTGTAACATTGGCTACATATGGCCTTAGTTTTCCTATTTGTTTGTCTGGACCTATACAATTGACCCATCTCATGCTTTGTCTTACTCGAGTTAGGGTTGCAATTCCTAAGAACTGAATATCTACCTCCTGAAGAGGCCAATGCAGATGCCAAGATTCTGGAGTAATGATACTTACATCCGCACTTGTGTCCAGTAAGCCAGTAATAAATTTGCCATTTACACACACTCTTAGCTGTGGTCTTTGTTCATTTATAGAAGTCTGCCAGAAATACGTTTACTTTGTCCTCTTAGATTTCTTGATTCATTCACCACATTTAACTCATCCTTCAGGCCGTTATTGCTTTTAACAACAGGCATGGGGCATTCTAATTTCCCTGAAAAGGCATGTTCTCTGCAATGTTCGGAAATGACTGGACCACATTTGCCATGGGGGCCTGCGTGAGGCCTCTCATTGAGTTTCCTGATGGCAATGGGTTGCCCTGTTTATCTCTTGTTGACTTACAATCATTCATCCAATGCCTGCCCTTTCCACATCTCCTACATAAACCTGAAGGCTGAGTCCTCCTATTCCTGTTATTCCTAGAAGAGGCATTATTCCTGGAATTCCTTGTCTGCAGTACCTTTTCATGTGTCCCATTTGCCACAATGAAAGCATTTTGTAATCTGATATCTCCTTTTACCTTTGGAAATTGCTGCTTGCACCCATGTTTCATTGCCATAATCAAATGTATCAATATTCATTGTATGTAAAACCCATTCATCCAAAGTCGCTGCTCTGATCTTTAAAGGTCCCAGGATCCTTTTGCATTCTATGTTGGCATTCTCATAAGGCAAAGACTCAATAACTATATTTCTTGCTTCTGGATCAGGTATCCATATTTGTACAGCCTTAGTTAGTCTTTGTAAAAAGTCACTAAAGGGTTCTCTCTGACCCTGTTTGACCCTGATATATGATTCTACTCTCTAACCTGAGTCTTGAACCCTGTCCCAGGCCCTTAGAGCTGCTGTAGCACATATGGATAAAATGTTTTCATCATAATGAGCTTGTTCCTGAGGATCAGAGTAAAGTCCTTCCCCTAGAATTTGATCTAGAGAAACCTCAATTCCTTTCACTGATTCTTGTTGTTGTAAAAGTCTGGCCTCTTGTTTGAATAGGCATTTGAAATACCATAAAGGTCCGTTCTTGAGGACAGCTGACGTTAATTGATTCCAATCTTGAGAAGCGGCCCTGCTGCTCAAAGCCCAGGATTTTAACATCTCCCTAACAAAGGATGAATGTAGTCCATAATTCACAATTGCTTGTTTAAATTCTTTCAGATCATTCATACGTATAGGCTCCCATGTGTATTCTTTAATGACCTTAGGGTTTTTGGAGCCTGTTATCTTTTCTGATGTTATTACTGGAAAGGCAGGTTTAACTCTGTGTAGACTGAGAGTTTTTTGAGGTGAATGTTGCCTCTCTACCTTTTGCTCCAGTTCATCAGAGTCTATGATTTCCTCAATTTTATTAAATCTGCTCACCATTGCCTTCTGTAAGTCCTGAATCTCCTGTCCAGTATTATGCTCCAAAGCCTTCATTAATGATTCTAAGGCATGGAGCTTGTCCATCAGAGACACCATTTCCTCCTTGGACACAATTGCCTTCATTGATAATTCTAAGGCATAGAGCTTGTCCGTTAGAGATACCATATACTCCTTGGACATAATCCTCACGGCATGTACTGTGTCTTCTTGTATGGAAATTCTGTCAATTAATCTATCATACCCTTTTGATAAAGTCTGATTTTCACATTCAATGGTTATAATCCTCTCAGCTAATGTTTCAGCACTTACAGTCATGGACTGGAGGTTATGAGTCATTTTGTTTGTCCCCTCCTCCAGAGCAGTGAAGCTCCCTTCTAAAGAAGCGATATCAGACTGTACCTTCTTGATATTTTGGTCAGTCGACCGAGTCATATCAGACAAAGATCTAGTCTCCTCCTTGAGAACTCCAAACTCTAATCTAGTCTCCTGCTTGAAAACTCCAAACTCTGATCTAGTTTCCTCCTTGAAAACTCCAAACTCTTTTTTGAGGAGGTTGGTGTCAGTCTGAATTGTCCTTAAGGTTTTAATCTCTGCCCTCAGCATTGTGGATTCAGTCTGTAAGGACTGTATCCTCCTTATAAAATAGCCAAACACCAGAAAAGCGACAGATCCCAGGAATAACCAAGTAAGAGGAATATCAGAGACATCCTTCAGAATATCCTCCATAGTGCAATTAGAAAAACCATCTAACTTTTGGATAGTAATATTTTCTGACATTGTCAATCAAAAGAAATTGTACTTGTATGTATGCATGCATGCACGCCTTTATTTATTTTCAACTGAAAAGAAAAATCTTACCTGCCAGTAGGAGGCGGGGGCGCACCTGAATCCACGTGGCAGTGGTGTCAATTCAGGAAGTAAACTATAGAATATATACATTCGAATCCAAAGGTTAAATTTAGGCTAGCAGCGCAGGCTAAACTCAGCCGGGCCGCAGGGTATATGCTGCCCAAGGGGGGGTAGAGCAGAAGCAGGGAAGTTCCCTCCCTGATCCGCCCAAGGTTCAGAGGGGGCTAGTCATCAGCAGTGTGCAACTCTGGAAAGAAGTTCCCCGGCCTAATTCTATTGAACGGAGCTGGGATCCAGTGCAGGCTTTACGGAGCGCCTAAGGAAGCTGTAGGTAGCCGCCTACTGTTTCGACGGCCGTGCAAATACGGTTCGGTTCGTACTTAAGCTAGGAGCTGGCTAGTCAGGGTAAAGGCCATGGGGCCGCGAACAGACCCCAGGTGCTGTGTGTGGCGGTGAAAGCCCCACGTTCGGGCACCAGATAATGGCGAATCAATCCCACACCAGTTATGTTTTAAGGGGTTATTTATTTTGGAGGGTAAAACTTACATACACAATAAACCATCAGGAAGGGAGCCTAGTCGCTGGAGCAGGAGCCGGGAGCAGGAGCCAGAACCAAGTGCCGGAACCAAGAGGCTGAGCCGAACTTGCCGCTCTTCTTTTAAAGAGAAATATACCACGCCCCAGTGGGCTGGTATTTCAGCGGCTATTGGCTGATGGAGTGGAAGGTGCTCCCGCAGCACTGTGGACTCATGCTTCAGCGACTATTGGCTGAAGCAGCAGAAGGTACTCCCGCAACAAGAAAGAACTTGTCATTCCTGGGATTAGCTTTCATTCAATACTGACAAATATTTAGCAGCTTTTCTGGAAACAGAAACCCTAAATGTGATTAACAAATCATGAGAATTTTCTGGAGTAGAATCTGACTTGTCAAAATTAGAAAAACTGAATGATGTTGGGAATAGCTTTGGTTCAATAAAACCAGTGAAAATGAGGTCAATATAGTAGCTTCATCTTTTCTACATGTAATCTTAGCATCAAAATAATACACCACATTTGACAGTAATCAGTCAGGCTGTGATGGTGCACACTTTTCATTCCAGCACTTGGGAGGCAGAGGCCGGCAGCTCTCTGTGAGTTTGAGGCTAACCTGGTGTACAAAGTGAGTTCCAGGGCTGTTACACAAATATCAAAATACCAAACACTACTATTACTACTACTATTAATAATAACAATACTAAAATAGTAATAATAATAAATACACTGCAGTTTTCTCTGATAAGTATAGAGAGTTCAGTTACTGGTACAACTTATAAATGGTTAGGAATAACCCAGAATAAATAGAGGAAAAATATGTCACATCAGAGAGAACATGAAGTCAGTTATATGTTAAATTTCTCATTTTTCTATCTGTACAGGAATAAAATTCTCTTTAGCTTTTCTCCTTTCTCAGTCAGTATCAACATATGTGTCCATCTGCGTTCCATCCCAGTAACTACTTCGTGTTACAGTGTGGTATTCTCTCTCTGTCTCAATGAGCCGTTCATATTGATCGCTGTGTTGTGCTCTGTGTATGTATATGCGTATCTCTGTATTAAATATAGATAGATAGTGTATCTTACCCATTTTAGAGAATGAACAAGCCCTTGTTTCTTTATTTTCCTGTGATCTCCTTTCTGTTACTGCTTTGCTCCTGTTTCAGAGCCTCATGTAATGATTCATGGTTAGCTACTTCCAGCTGGGTCAGCTCCATATCTCTGTCACAACTCTTCCATTTTCACATTCAAACAACATTAAAATTTTATCTGCTAATTATTTCTTTAGCTATTACATCTTGCTACTTTAAAAATGAGTCTCTCATCTTTGAGTTTCATTCTTCAGCTTTATACAGTTCCAATCATGCTTCCATGTTGTTCTGAGCTGTGAAGCAAATCACC
Organism: Myodes glareolus; assembly: GCF_982192425.1. Classification (NCBI taxonomy): domain Eukaryota; kingdom Metazoa; phylum Chordata; class Mammalia; order Rodentia; family Cricetidae; genus Myodes; species Myodes glareolus. The sequence continues at coordinate 72,674,801 of NC_142043.1, read as the reverse complement.
ACGACTTTCTTAGCTTCATACTTTATTTTCTGCTGATTTCGTTATTATAAGTGATATCCAAAAACCTTAGCATTCCAAAAATTATCTTCCCAACATGTTCCCTGACTGATCTTCTAGTTCTTCTCTTATTGTAACTTATTCAACACCTCTGTCTAGTAATGGTTTCCTAGATTGCTCTCAAGGAACAAATCATATCATAAGTCTATGCTGTTCTGTCTTTTCTTAAATCGTATTTTTTTTTAGATCTTGCCTCAAGTTTATTTGTAAAATCAGCATAAGGTCCTGATCATCTGCAAATACTGTGTAGATATTCACACCAGTCCATCTGTCTTCACATTGGCAGACTGAGACCTTTTACATTGGGCCTTCACAGGGGCCTGGGCACCTTTTTTTTGGGAGCCTGAGCTGCAGCTGAGGCCTCTGCCTTGGCTTGAACTTTGGGTTTTGTTTTTTGGAGCCTACGACCCCTGGCCATATAGCTTCTAATCTGCTTCCCAAGCTTGGGGTGAGCAATCAACGCGAGCTGGGTCAGTTTGCGGGTGGGGCCCTTTGGCACCTTGGGCTTCACCACCTTGGGCTTCACCAGGGCCTTGATGGCCTCTTCTCGGGCACTCATGGCCTTTGCATTATCCGCCTGAATCTTCTTCAGGCCTTTCTTGTTGTGCTTCTTGGCAAAGCGCATGTTTCTCAGGAACTTGGGGTCGACCCCCTTGAGAGATTCGTATCTTTGTGACCGTGGTTTCTTGATGCCATTTCTGTGCCATTTCCGGAACTGGTTGTGTGTGGTGTGGTTCTTGGACTTGGCCATGGCTGGACGGTAACCGGCGGCTCCCGAAACTCTTAAATCGTATTTTGACATTTCATAAAATTCTTCCTCTACGATTCCATCTATTTTACTTGTAAAATATTTCAGAATTTTAAGATAGTCACATTATTTCCCTGCTAAAAATTTTCTTGAGCTTAACAGACAGTCCAAGAAGGGCTCATGTAAGGCAACCCATACCACATACATGGAGGTCACGATAATTCATGTCTTTTCTGGACTCACTCTCTGCATGTATTTTCCAGTCTATTTAAACTGTTCTTTGGGAAAGGAAACTGAGAGTCTCATTAGAAGTCATTCCACTGATAGCTGACAGGGATGTTCCTGTATTGCTACTTATGTCAAGTGAATTCTATAGAATCTGGAGAAGTTTCACTTACCAATGCTGACCTTAGTCAGTGGGAACAAATTTCACCGGATCTTTGAGATTCTTGGACTTAATGGATCCTGAGATTCTTTGTTCTAGAATCTAGATGTGAGATTTCCCTTTTAATTGAGTATGAGGCATGGGATACTTTAACTCCTCATTAAGAGCTTGGTTCCTGAAGCTGCCCAGGCACCAGGGGATATACTGTTCCTTCAGGCTCGGTCTCAGGTAAACACTGTAGGTTCAAAGTGTGGAATTTTGAGGAGCTCTCTCTCAGGGACTCACTCCAGTGGAGAGTTACTAATTATTCTCTTGATTAACTGAATGTTATAGTCTAAGTATTATAGATAAGAAATGAATAGTCTTTTAAATCTGCATTCTAAAGTTTATGTACAAAGATTTCTTTACAATAAATAAATTTCCCTTCTATTTGTAATTTAAGTTTAGCTGGTCCTTGATAAACTCATGCATGTTTGTTTAGCCTTAGTGTAAAAAGGCAACTATTTAGTAGGAATTCATTTACATGAACTTACAATTACAATTGTAATTAATGCTAAGGAGTCTTAGCATTAACCCATTTTGGCATCACATGAGTTCAAAGTTTCCTCCAAACATCATGTCTTTCCTAAAATAACTGTAAAGGTGATTTTTTTTCAAGCTTCCATTTTAATAATTAATGAGGTTTGCATATGAAATATCACTTACAGACTTATGTATCTGAAAGTGTGGTGTCTAGCTGGTGGTATTGTTCAGAAGGTTGTTGGAATCTTTAGGACATTGAGTTTCTTTGGAGAACGTTGTAAATTTGGAACTTTCTAACCTGGGTTCCACGTCTTGTTTGCTCTCTGCTTCTTGCCTATTAATGCAACATGACCAGCAGCCTCATGGTCCTGCTACCATCTCTTCCCCAATGATGAAACCTTCTCAAACTTTAAGCCAACATAAGCCCTTGCTTCCATAAGTTTCTTCTTACTGGACATTCGATCACAACAATGGAATTGCTATTAGAGAAAATAGAACCCCCCCAAAGCATTATGGTCCTAAAGTCAAAGTAGAAACTATGGGGCTAGGTGATCAAAAATCCTTTAGCTAAAGTTCAACTCAGTGGGGCATGGATGTGGATTCAGCACATCCCCAGTGGTTGTTTTCCAGCTCTAGAACACATGCATGTTTGTCACAGATGCACTTAGGAGCTGGCAGAATTCCCTCACTGGTTCCCTGTTTTGGAGAATGAGAGCTGTAAGAGTTGGAAAAGCCAGTATTGCATCCTCACAGGAATCACAAATCTTAGTGCTTTCATCAAGGATTTGAAAGATCCAGCGGTGATTCCCAACACATTCCCTTTTACCTTTTCTAGTTTGTCTGCACAGAAAGTGAGTGGATCATGGAAAATGATGGTTGATCATTGTAAGTTTAATTAATTTGCAACTCCAACCCCAGCTGTCCTGCTAGATCCTTACTTGAACAGATTAACATATCTCCTTGTTCCTGGATTGTTGCTTTTCAATTAGCAAATGCTTTTTCCTCCAAACCATGCTATAAGACTCACAATAAGCAAATTGCTTTCTGCTGGTCTCAAATTTATGTCAATTCTTTAGTCTTGTGTCATAACTTAGTTTGTATCCTGATCACCTGTCATCAAGGCATCATGCTAGTCAATGACATTATGCTGATCGGACTGTGTGACTGATTTCATGGATATTGAGAGTAGTTACTGGGGGCAGTAAATGAAGGCAGATTGAGTTACAGATACTAAATTAGTTAGGTAAAAGTGATTCTCATTTGCTGTTACATAGTATGGTGACAAAATAACAAATGTACTTTATTTCTTAGAAAGTTAGAAGAAAGGATTTTGACTATTTTCATCATAAAAATGTTGAATATTAGAGGAAACAGATGTATCCAGACTGTATGTATGTATGTATGTATGTATGTATATATATGTGTGTGTGTGTATGTATGTATGTATCTATACAAGCATACATGTATAAGCATTTTGTATAAGCTATATATACAGTCATTATATATAAAATATATTTTGAAATTTTATGATTTTTACTAGTTTAATTAAACAAAGCTGAAAAATTAATTAAGGATAAAGAAGTAGCTCACTGGCAAATAGTATCTGCTTAGCATGCAAGATGTTCTGGGTGTGATTCCTTGTACTAAAAAAGCAATCAGTTAAGCTGTGTGTGATCCAGTGATTCTACACAAATCCCATATACCCATGTTTAATTTAATACCAGTATTATGAAGATTTTGTGATTATTGTTTCATTGTATAAGTCAGGCACTGTAATGCCTTCAGCTTTTTTCTTTTTAATGGATGTTTGAATCATTCAAGTTTCCTTGAATTTTAGCATTTTTTTCTGCATCTGTGAAGGTCATTGCTATTTTTACGAAAATGCATTTAATCTAAAGGTTGCCTTGGATAGTTTGACCATTTAGAAAATATTTATTCTTCTAATGAATTAATGCATTATTGTCTTTTACTTGTGTACTATTTAGTTGCATGTATCATTATTTTATAGCTTCCATCACAGAGTTCTTTCTTTTTTAAATTTTTTCTTTTACAATCCATTATTTTATTTTTTATAATTTTTCTTTATTCTTGAGAATTTCACACATGTGGTCAGTGAGTAATAAGCTTGTCTTATTGATAAGATGATAATAAATACTTTTACTCAAGCTGCAAAACTTTTGTTTACCACATCATTGGACATTGTCCATTTATCTCTCATAACCACAACAACAGTTTGTTCTGGTATGTGAATGACCAAAAGAAACAAAAAAGAAAGGATACGACTACTCCTAGGTATGGTGGAGGAGAAAGTTCACTATAGATGTGTAGGAGTGCATAGCCATGTGAGGAGAAGGTGAGAGGAAGGGATAGGGGAGAGAAAGAGACCAGGTGCAGTAGTCAGGAGGCCTAAAGGGGAATAGACAAAAGAGCAGGCAACCATAATGGTTAGATCATATCGGGAAGGACAGCTGTGAGAAGGGCAGCCCACCCCCTGGTCTGGAGAAGTTTAGGGAAGGGGGAAGGGTATGCCAGTCCGAAGGACATTGTTATAGGTAGGGACAAAAGGATGCAGGGAGAACTGGACAGCCAGCATCTACTTTGTTTTACTAAATAGGCAGGTCAGCTATTTGTGCTGGGCTTGAAATCTAACAATATGAATATTTTTACCTTATTAAATATGTGTCTCTTTGGTGGCCACTGTCTATTTACAAAATTTGCCAATATGTTTAATACATTTACTAATATTTTAAATTCATTTCAAGGAAAACAAAGTTTTCATTATTTTTACCATTAAACTATTTTAATTTGTCTGCTTGATATTACACATTCTTTAATTCATTTAGCCTTGTGTTTAGATTCATTAACTTTTTTGTAGCATGGGCTGTGACAGCCAACCCTAAACTGATGGCACTATGTTACTTCCTGCTCTCTCCCAGTCAGTTAGTGACATTTCCTCCACAGTGCTCAACCCTGTGTAAGAATTTACACATAACTCTTCTGTGGTGGCTAAAGAAACTTAAAATGGTACCAGACATTCCCTCGTGGCCACTGACCTTTGTCCTGGAATGCCTGTGGGAGTCTAGTGGCCTGCAGATGGTATTTCTGCTCTTGAAAACTTTGCTGTGGGATTGGGTTGATGTGGTCTTTTTATTACAGCAGAAAAGAGAAACATCTGAGGGCAGTAAAACAATTTTCTTGCCTAGCTGTGAGTTCCATAGATAATTTTAATCTAACCTTTGATGCTCACCTTTATAAATCCTTCCTTTAGCTCCTTATGACACAGCATGCTGTTAGGCTCTAAGTCTGCTTCCTTCTGCTAGCAGTAAGAATAAATTCATTTAATCTAAATTTGAATTGAGTCTAAGTCTTTGGTCTCTCTCAGTGTATTCTAACACTGTAACACTAAGAAGCATTTTTATAAAGATATGAGTCACATTTATATGGTCAAAAAATTCAAGGTGATTTTTACATCCAATCTGTAATATTTCTCTGGCAAGTTTGTGATGTGGTCAGAGTCAATTAGAACTACTGGGCTTGGGAAATTACCTGAACAACCTTACAACAGAAAAATATCTCTTTGGTGATTTTGTTTAGAAATTCATATTATTGTCGTAACATAAATAAGCAAATTTTGTTCCAATATAAAATAAAAGTTTTAATATTTGATACTTACATTTTATCAAGACTTTAAGAAACACTAAAAAACTCAAAGTGTAATGTTTCAATTTACTCTCAACAGCAAATGGACAATGAGAATTACACTACTTGAAGAATGAACATTAATACTATGCACAGGTTTATTAACACAAGTGAGCATATATTATTTTATGTTGTATTGCTATGAATTCCATTGCCAATGAGTTCCTTCCCACTAGGCTGCAGCTACCTTGTTACTTTATTAGTCAGTTCATCTAAAGCTGCTGGGTCTCTTGTTAAAGACAAAGCAAACAGATTTGCCTTGCTCACAGACTTCAATTGAAAGGACAAACAGATCTCAGGTGTAACTTTCCACGTGTTTTGTAATTACTGCTCTCAGCAATGACTACTTCTGTCTCTGGTAAATAATTAGAAAGAAAAAAATTTCTCTGAGGCATATAAAGGTTTTAGAATATAAAAAGTTTTAATAAGTTCTGAAGGTGTCAGAAATTAATTTAAGGAATATAAAAACAAAAATGCTTGAGATTTCTTTTTCTTCCTATGCCATTATTATACTAAGATTTCAAAGGTTCAGAGTTTAAACATTGGTCAATGAAGTTCTGATAAGCTGGTAGAACACTGTCTACTTACACAAACTCGAGATATTAAAATTCCTTTAGTTGTCTTCTAAGTATAGACTTAAAGGTGTTTTTCATTGGGCTAAAGACATATAAATGACTCTCTGGGCAGAAAAAAGTTCATGACTTTTAACCCAAAACGGTAGCTTTTATTAAGACTCCAAGGTATAAATCTGTTCCAGTTGTTTTGCAGATGCCTGTTAGCTGATTTCTCTACAGTGTGGATTTCCATACAATGATAATGTCTAGAATTTTTATCTTTTTGTAAACTAAAAATTCGTGTAAGTTGAGGGGAATTAAAGAAGTCCTAAGAATGTCAAAAACTGTCATAAAAATGACCAGCTACCACAGGTCAAATAGACTCCAGATAAGTACAGCCTATTTCCTCACCAGTCTATTCCTGAGGATGGGATCTCTCCTGTTCTTAGAGTTCCTCCCCTTCCCCAATGACTAGGGCCATGGGCCTAAAATTTTCACATGTAATGTTTTCTTTCAGTTTCTAAATGTTAACCTTTGTCCCTAGTCTATTTTTGTCTCAGCATATTTCTATTTGGCTTAAAGACTTCATCCAGTGATCACCTGCAGACTGCAAACTGCTGAGCTAAAAGCTAATGCCAACCAGTCCAGCTGATGTAATTGCTCCCTGTTTCTTCAGATGGATTAACTATAAAACGCTTCTGAAAAATGTTCCATTGCCCAGCCTTTTACTAGCCCTTCTGCCTTCCTGGGCCCTGATAAAGGTGCTCTAGTTTCAGCCTGAAGTAGTTACAGATGAGAGTACATTGTCCTTTGCTCATCTGCCCCCAAAAGGCTGAAACACTAATTCAAAAGGAAACTTCCTGGCATCAGAGACAAAATGGCTAGATATAAAATCAATTGGTATAACAGGAAAATTGTTCCAGATTTATTTAACTGATTGGTTCATTAACTAAAATGGTTCTAAAATATAATAGGACACTTGGCCTGCTTTATACAGAAAAGAGGTAATACACGGATTGAAGAAAAAAAATGTTTCTAAACAAACCATTCAGGATTACAATCTGGCTGTACTCAAAGAAATATTACAAAAGGGAGGCATGAGATAAAATAAATGACTATTGCCCCATCTATTTCCGAGCTTCTTCTAGATAGTAACTCAGATGTCAACCATCACAGGGCCTTTGGCCTTTCTGCTTCTGCTCATTACTCTTGCCTCCTACACCACTGGTACAATAACTAAATGATGATTCCTATCTGGGTGCCATTACGTTGATGGTTATTAGTTACAAATATAAGCAGGTACCCATCATAGAGTCAAAGATTTGACCCAGGATACAACTCAAGTGGGGAGAGTAAGACACAAATTTAACCTGTAAACTCCACCCACCTAAAGGTCAGGTAACTGGAATTTCTAGGGAGTGGTCCTAACCAAAGTCCACATTGGTCAATATTTAGTATTTAAGAAAAGTTTCCTTAAAGATTGACTCAAAATGATAGAATTGGTTTTTCTTCTCTTGTGAATCTCAAGATTTACAGAAAAAAGTAGTATTTTCTTTTGTTGCTGTGACTCAGAATCACAAATGGCATGGCCACATGGTGCTGTATGAACATCGCTTTCAGTCCTGCAGGGAGCTCAAGCATACCTTAAGGTCATTGTTACAGTGAAGGATCTATTGCACTTTTACAAGTACCTAAGTGTGTTATAGGTTTAACCAAGAGTTGATTGTTTCCTTCTAGATCCAGTTACTCTTGTGAGCTCCATGGCATCTATTAGATGGTTTTCTCATCAATTCCAAGTACAGAACCTTCTTTGAGAGGCAAATATGTATATTCTTTCTTTTTTGATCTTTCTTTAGTGACTACCTTGGCTTGACCCAAAACTCCTTTGTCAGTGTTCTCCTCAGAGCAGCCTTCACGTCTTTGTTCCTCAAAGTATAGATGAACGGGTTGAGTGTAGGTGTAACAATGCCATAGAACAGAGCCATGATCTTGCCCCTATCATGAGAATAACTTGAGGGAGGCTGAACATACATAGTGATGGCTGTGAAGTAGAATAAGAAGACCACCAGCAGATGTGATGCACATGTATTGAAGGCCTTCCAGCGACTTTCAGCAGAACGGAGTTTCAGTACTGCTTGAGCAATGAACACATAGGTGCCCAGGATGAGGCAGAGTGGCACTAAGAGCAGCAAAGCTCCAAGAACATTGAGTTCAGCTTCATTCACAGTTGTATCAGTACAAGCTAGCTTCAAAAGAGCTGGGACTTCACAGAAGAAATGGTCTATTACCCTCTGTCCACACCTGGGAACCACCATAGTGAGAGTGGACTGCACAAGAGAGTTTGCAAAGCCACTAATCCAGGTCCCTGTGGCCATATGAATGCACCGTCTCTGGTTCATGATGACAGGATAGTGAAGGGGCTTGCAAATGGCAGCAAAGCGGTCAAAGGCCATGATGGCTAGAAGGATGCATTCTGTTGAGCCCAAGGCCAAGAAAATATAAAGCTGGGCCACACAGCCACCATAGCTGATGGTCTTTTCTGGACCTCTAAGGTTGACCAACATCTGAGGGACAGTGCTGGTAGTATAGCAGAGGTCCAGAAGAGAAAGATTGGAAACAAAGAAGTACATGGGACTGTCAAGCTGGGGGTCTAGTCTGGAAACTAGGATAATGGAGATATTACCAAATAAGGCAAAGATATAGGCCACCAAAAATATTACAAAGAGAGGTGTCTCCAGCCAAGGCCGGTCAGAAAATCCCAATAAGATGAAGCCATCTATCAAGCTCTGATTGTTGGTCCACATATTAGTATTATCAGGTAAAATTTTAGTTACAACCTATAAATATCCAACTTCAGGGATGGGTATTAATTATTTAAGAGGAACCAACTGAGAATTAGAAGCAAGACACGCTGAGATAAAATTCCCATTTTCTCTCTGTACAGTGTTGTGTCAACATTGTTATAATATTGAAAGGTCAGTCGTGTACCTGGGGAATGTTAATTAATGATTGTTAATTCAAGTTAGCTATTCTCTGAATTTTGTTTTAAAAATGCTTCAGTAGTCCTACCATTGGCTCTACATGACATGGGTATTTAGTAGTGACAACTTTGTACAGATTAACACAAATTTTGAGATGACAGATCTTTCTCCAGACCACTTGGCAGCAGGTAGAGAGCAACTAATCTGTGTCTTAGGCAGATCTGATGCACTTTGGCATGTCTTAGCCAGAGATGATTTGGCACATCAATTTTTCTCACAGTGACAAAGAGGCCAGGATCATCATGGAACCTGGGAAGTTTCATAAAACCTGTGTGATAAGAAGATAGCATGTCAGGACATCTTTGGTTCTTTCCAGGCTTTATTGCCCATCCTATAAAGAGAAAGAAATCATCATAGAGGAAGAAAGCAAAACATCCGAGCAAGGCCTCAGCATTTCAGGCCTAAGATATTTGTACCACGTGAATGTGATATTTAAAAATGTTTGTATAAACTTGGAGTTTTACTCTTAGAGAAATCCAGAGTTTCAAATATTCATATCCTTGTATAATCTATATATGAATTTCTAATTTCTCAGTATTATCATCATGTACAAAGGTATACATTTTCCTTCAGCCTCCTATATTGTTAAGTATAGCTCACTTGTTCTACTAAGTTGACCACCTCAGTTGGCCCATTCAAATCTTACAACTCCTTTATATAATCATTTAAGAAACGTAACCTCTGGTCAATTTCTTTGATTCCTCAATTGTTTTTGTTGCGATGGTAAACAACTCAACTGGCGAAAAAATTTTTGCTGCACAAGACTGATAACCAGTTTTATCATTGGAGCCTATGTTACTAAAAAAATAAAAATAAAGCCACGTGTGGTAGTGATCGCCCACATCTCTCTCACAGTACTCCTATAGTAAGATGGGAAGCAGAGACAGCAGAATCTGCCAGAAGTTCCTGTGTGTATCTCGACTGCAGAAAAAGTGAGAGACTCTGCCTTAAAACAAGGTGGAAGAAAGAAAAAACAGAAAGAAACAATTACTGAAATGTCCGCTGACCTCAACACACATGCCTTGACATGCATATTCCCACCGTTACAAGCAGTATGTATACACTCAGTAAATAAATACGTTCTTAAATTCATTTTTGTTTAAATCCCTATATTTGAGTAAATTTGATTTGTATTTCTTTCTGGTTATTTTATAAACGGCACCTTTTCTTCCTCCTTCAAATCTCGGTTATTCTGTTCACTAGCTGTATGATTCTGAGGTGTCATTAACTATTTCGTGCTTCAATATTCTCCTTCTCTAAAAACAAGCATTGCTATGCTTATGTAAGTAAACATATTTAGAAATATAATATAAATTGCAAACCTACCTCGGTTTTTGTTCTATACCAGTTATTTAATAACTATGGAGTCTTTATTTACCTGGTATAAGTTCCCAAACATACTGTGCTTGCCTTATATTTACCATGCATAATTGGTATATATAATTAACAGATATCTATTAGGAAGCAGTAAATACTACAAAGATAACAATTTGATGTGACTGCTAAGAGTTCGATTTCAGATCTACCGACCCCCTTGTTTGTTACTTCCTGTTACTGTAATGAGACATTGGTGACTTTGATGGTTTTAGTTAGCCAGGGCTATTTTCTGAGTTTGTATCACTGATCTATGAGGAGGATAAATGACAGTGAGGATGATAGGGAGTGACATTTTCTTCACAGCCTAAACTCAGAGTCACTGCATAAGCCTGGTGAGATGGCTTATGCCTGTAATCCCAGCATTTGGGAGGCAGAATTAGAGGGTTGCAAGCTTGAAGCCAGCCTGGGTTACAATGAATAAATAATTTTAAAAAAATGAAAGAAAAAGACAAAGAATATTAAGTCTAAAATAGAGTTTAGTTGTAACCCAATACCTTAACTTTATTTTTCATAATTATTTAGGTATCCAAAAGTGATCATTCCCTTTGAATTGTAATTTCTTCTATCATTAAAATTGTCAACTGGACAAATTCTTACTGATCTATTCATTAAATTTGTAGTTATCAAGGAACACCATAGTAGACACATGAAATTTAGGTTAATACTCCATGATATGTAGCTTTCCAACTCGTGTCCTATTTCCATCTTGAAAGTACACCAACTCATTAGGAAGTCAGTCTTGCCTTCATATTTAGTTGTTCATTCATATCTCAGCCCAAAAATTTTCAATGGCTCTTGATATTCAACAAATTATATTGAAAAAAATTTTTAGACTCAACATTTCATGAAATGATGGCTTGAAGCTTCTGACACAGGCAGAACACACTCCCTATGATGCTTATGATATTACATTACTATCTTGTATCTTTAGCCTTAATCAGTTTCATCTCACTTAATATTTTGCTTCTCCTGATCCCAGAAAAATCTTTTACTTTTTCATTCCAAGGCTGAAGCATAATAAAATATTCTATTTATTACTCAACATTTCATCCTTCTACCTCTAATTATAAAATTTATGATACTAATTAGCCAAGAAATACATTTTTTTTAACTTGGTAAGAATCAATTGGCCTTAAGTATGCTACTTCATACCTTGTAGAGATTACACCAGCTTAAAAAAATAAAAATGCTTCAATACAAACTCCATATTGCTTTCATGACAATTGGAAATTGAAATCTATTTAATTTGTAAATTGAAAACAAATAACAGTACAATATGATACAAGATGTCAATTGGAATGTAGGCAACAGCAACAGTATTAGTAACTTACACAGTAAATTACTATAGACTTATTCCAGAAATTTCCAGATGCCTGTGAACATCTATGGTAAATTAGGTTGATTATTAAGAATTCTACTTTATAGACTCTATTATTTTTTATCACTTCAATTACACGTTTTATTTTAAATTTGTCTCATTTAATTCCATTCTTCTTACCCTTTTCATCCAGGAACTGTGTCTTTAGAAACAGTGTCTTAAAAGATGCTATTTTCTTATATTATATCCCCAAAGAAATGGGACAGGCAGCATTACCAGTTGAGCAGAGGATTATTATAAAAATAGATTTTTTTGTTTGGTTTTAGCAAAAACCTTTATTATTTTTGCACTTCTGACCCAAATTTTGCCTTTATTAACAAAGGAAGTTTTCTTTGGGATTGCAGACTTAATCATGGACAGGTACTTCTCAGTTGGCATTTAAGTAACTTCTGTCAAATTAGAATCTTTAAAAGGACAACTGCATAATGTGGCCTCTGTCCGGTGTGGATGAGTCCATTGCAAAGGCTGCATTCAGAATATCAGTTTTCAGGCACTGAAATTTCTGTAGCATTTTTCTAAACTGTAAAAGTTGAGAGTCTTTTACTTGTTTCAGATTGATTATCATTTTTCCAATCTTCACATCATCTCATCATTTCTCTTCAAATAGGTACAGCTATTTCTTAATCTTTTAAATGCTATTGAGTTTCTGAGATAAAATTGGGCTGTTTCCAATAAATTTCAATTAAATTTCCGCTATAGGGAACAGTACAGTTATTATAGATGAATGGCAGCATATTTCTTTAGTTTTTAAATACTTGATACTCTCCTAAATATTAATATTTGTATGTATAGGAGAAAAATAAATTGTGATAAAAGAAACCCAATTCTTAAATTCAGAATGTAGAGTTGAGAGGAGAAAATAGAGAAGAAAGAACAAAGAGTAAGAAGGAAAGAGATATGTGTAGAGACCATAATGTTGCTACATCTGACTCACAAAAATGTTTAATGAGTACCTGTCATATAGGAACATAGAAAGAAATAGAACAAAATGGTAAAATGAGGGTGGTAATTAAGGCTACCTCTGGCAACCTTAGTTCATTTGCCTTGAAAGGGGAGGGGAGTTGTTGCCTTTCTGATACATAAGAAAATTATGGTATTTAACTGAATTTAATTTTTATAAATCAGAAGAAAAAACCTGCTTGTCATCCCCATGAGGGGAGAAATTAGATATGCAAGACATAAAATAATGTGAAAAGAAATGAAAGGTCCAGAGATGGACGTCTGACCTTAGGGCTTAAGCCAGAGAGTTAACTCTCTTCCATGTTTAGATTTTGCTATGCTCCCATTTTCTACACTGTCTCAGCTATATGCTAATAAGTCAAATTTGCTTAGATAGAGCTATGTTATTTTTTTTAACTTCTTGGCTTGATTATTAGATGCTCTTATTGTAAGTTGTCAGTTTTATACCACTTTTAAATTGTTAAAATATTTGGCCTTTCAGTATGTAATATCTCTATTTTAACACCCACAAACATTGAAATGCGAATCATTTCAATCTGGAAAGTGCTAGAAATTATGTCTACATATATTTAAGTGGGTTCTTAACATAAATAGCATGATGTGTATTCTCATAGCCCTCCTCATAAAAATGTGAGAAGGACCTGAGCATACTAAAATGCACATATCAGATCTTATATATATAAAATCTACACAGGTATACAATTCTTCTGATGGCCATATTTGATAGATTCTTACAATAAACAAGCCTCTAAACAAGTATTACTGTTAGCTTTTCAATTGAAGAGAAGAAACAAGTACAAAGAAGTTACATTCGGCCCTTGCTCAAGTTTGTGTATGTAAATTTAGAAACAAAGATTGAATGATGTTAGATTTTGAATACAGTATCTGCATTTTTTATAACCCTTAAATGAAAACAAAATGACTAGAGAGAATTAACTTTTCAGTTTAAAAGTATTCTTTGACAGGCTTTCCCATCTCATTCCTGGGATCCAGAGCAAAATTAAGCATTGGTTTGACTCACCTGTCCTCCCCGGATCCCTCTTGTGTGTTCCTGGTGCTGGGTCTATGGAGCTTGTGCATAGTGTTCATGCTTGGAGGGAGACGGATCTGAGGCTCAGAGATGGCATACAGACCTGGTTGTGTCTGAATCGCTTCTTTCTGACCTATTAAAGGGGCAAATTTAATCTGCTTAGGAGTTTATAAAAAAAAAGGCAATTAAAGTAACCAACTCCAATTTAGCCAGTGTTGTGGCCCCACAGATCAACAGGGAGCTTCCTGTTCATTTCATTAGTTGCATCCTGTTTTAAACCTCCAAGGTTCAGCATAATAATCACCATTGTTGCCAACATGTCCAGAATTAAAAAACCAGAGAGACCAGACAGAAAGAAAAACCCAAATATAAACGTTAGGATCAGAAAAGAAGAAGAAATCAAACCAATCTGGTCACAAGACCTGGTCACAGGACTCACAAAGACACCTTCTAGATTGGAACTAGAGATAGTTAAAATTCTCTTCATATTCACTTGCTGTTTTGAGAAAAGCAGGGCAACTTCATACAGTTGTGTAATATTTATAAAATATGGCCATCATAAAGAAAACTTCTGTTATTTAGGTTTGTGTCAACCTGGCAGAGTTTGATTTGTTGCCACTGATGCATACTTCGATTCTACTGCCTATTTTCTTTATTTTTTTTCTTTAGGTTCCAATAAGGTTGTTCCAAGAGAATCTTTTATTAGACATGCACTTTACACGTTGTATTCTTATTATTTGGGGCAGTTTTAATTGCACATCTTTGTTGAAGATGGATTTTTAAGCATAGGGAAAATATACATGTAGTATTCATGTCTACATATATATTTTATCTGTGTACTCACTTTCCTCCATATGTAAGACTATATCAATCTTTTAAAGATTTTGTTCCATCCATATTCTATTTAACAGTAGATGGATATAAATAAGAATACATGAGAATGTGACCAAGTTTAGGCCTAGTAGAGACTCCTGTAATGATTGTACACACACTAGTGTTCTGGTGGTTTGAGAGAAAATAAGTCTGATAGGTACATGCTCTTGAATGCTTGATTCCCCACTTCGTAGAACTGTTTGGCAGAATTGGGAGGTTTGTCCATGTTGGAAGAGGTATGTCACTAGGAGTAGGCACCAATTGTGAGAAATGAACAGTTAATTTTTTTAAGCATAAAGCTATATTAAAGTCAAACTCAGTGCATGGATACACACATGTAGACATACGTACATGCACATTTGTCATAGTTACTTTCTACACCTTTCTTAGTTTTCTATGCCATGACAAAACACCACAACCAATGTAATTTATAAAAGAAATCATTTAATTTGAGGCCTGTGGTCTGAAAGGATTAAAGTTAGAAACAGCATGGTAAGGAACATGGCAGCAGGCAGACAGACTGGCATGGCTGAAAGACTCATCTTGATCTACAAGTTGGAATTAGACAGAGAGAGGGAGATCTACTTTGGAATGCTTTGTGCTTCTACAACCTATTTTCACTCTTCTCACACACTGTCCTCGGTTTGGTTTGTTCTTTGCTGATGTGAACTGAAGTTCATGTGCAGATTCAATATGTCACATGAAGTTTTCACACTGTCAGAGAGAAAATCTTGTCCACAGAATGTGGTTGTACCCACTTCACTTAAAATCTCTGGAAAAATACATGAATTAAGATCCAACATTTAAACATATTCCCAAACAATGAACATTTTGAATAGAAATGAGACAATGGTCATAAAATGTATCACTGAAAGATCTAGTATCACTAAAAACTCTGAGGCCTTAAGTGAGCTATTTTTGATATGTAAAAGGTAAATTTCTGCAAAAATGAAGATGGATACAATAAAGGAAGGAGAAAAACAAAAAAAGAGAAAAATTCCAAAAGAACAGGTGAAGTATATGAAAAATAGAGGTCAACAGATACATATTTGCTGTAACACTCCAAATTTAATTGAAACAACCAGAAGGAACTAAGCCAAAGAATTTCACATAACATTTAAGTGTATAGTAAAATATTTATCTTTATATGTAAAAATATAATTAAAGTCATGTGACAATAGGATACATTTTTACTTAAATAGGTAAAGAACAAAGTATTCATTTTGTATCAAGTTGCTGATATTAATATCATCTGTACAAATCTTGGAAAATAGTTTAGGATTATATATCTTCTGTAAATATCACAATAACAGACATTCTATTTGACACAGATTCCCACAGGTTCATGCAGAGCTGGATGAACAAGCATCTTCATTGTGATTTTTTTTCATCAGTTCAGAGTAAGACATATCAAATGCTCACCAATCTTGAAATTTTTATTGCATATTTATAATTTAATTTATTCATTAAAAATAATAAAGCAAAATTGAAATTGTCTCTAAAGCGCGCACGTACACACACGCACACACACACACACAAATACACACACATACACCTCAAAATAGAATCATGAAGCAGGAAACGTAGACAAACCAGTAACATATAATCCTATCAAATCGATTATAAAGTCTCCCATCAAGAATAGTAAAGGCCAATGAAGGTTGTTTTTCTTGCCATGCCTACTCATGCTAACATCTGGATCTCAGGTGTTACCCACAAGTGAGACAATACAGTCACAAAATGGACAGGAATACAGCACTAGCTGAATGAAGTTTCGTGTTGAAGTCCAAAGTTTTACTGGAGTGAGACACGTGTCAGTGTCCTTTCGGTCCTCTGCTCTAGATTTTCCACAGAGTGTCACAGGGCTTGGGTTCTTGGGAGCAGAATGAGGAAATACTGAGGTAGAAGGCTGCATGCATTATCTAGGAGAGAGATCCCTGCTGTATGTCTATCAAACCTAGCAGGGTGGGCTTTGGAGTTCCACAGGCTCTCAACTCAACCCTTTTAAGGGTAAGTTCTCCTTCCAAATGTGACATCACAGAACCCTCACCTGGGTGTGTGCACCTGGAGACTATCCATCTTTTAAGCAGTGTTTTGACTTGTGTCTTCACTCTGCCTTCTAGTATGGTTTTTACCTGCCTGTCCTGTTTTTAGGGTCCTGTGGTGCCTGTTCCTTTATTCTTTTTTTTTCAAGTATAACAATGTTTATTGCTAGGGACAAGTATATAAAATCAGGGCATGAACATGACCTGATAAATTAAGTAGACTTAATTTCAATACTATATTAAGTATATATTAATATATACTAATTACTATATTAAGAGGGACCAATTCAAATTCTCACCATTTGTTTCACACCCACAAAAACCACTTCAAGGGCATTAAAGATCTCTCAAAACTGATCAGTTTTGTGCAAGTAAACCATGTTTTTTTTAGAAAGACTTGTGAACTTGCCCAGGCTCAAGAATATTAAAATCTAGCACATAAAGACCATTGCTAGAGGTAGAAATACAGGCAACATACTATTATGGCAACAACCACCAATTACAGTTAATTTTTCTGTAACAACCAAATGGATAATCAAATATCGCAACAACTCAAGCATTACTGAGAAAAGTGCATCTCTACAGTATTCAGTGCCGCTATTCAGTTTTCTAGCTTAAAACAGCCTATGGTAACTGGCAGCAAAGAAGGTCCTTGCAAGAGACTGCCTCTGCTTGAGAACTTAGGATGTAATTATTGCGTGCTGCTAATATTTGATTTAAACATTAAGGATACTCCTAAAGTATTTGATGGTAGACTATGATTAAGACATCACACTAAAAAAAACCTTACGCAAAAGGAAACCTGTTCCTTTATTCTTATTTGTGTCCCTTTGCCTGTTTTAATTATCTTTAAGCAATTAACTGTCCTTTCCTTTTATAAGTGTGGGTGTTTTACTGCCTTTCATCCACTTTTCATCTCACAGAAATCTGCTGATATCATCTCTGTGCTCAGCTCGTTTCTGTGTCTAAATGTTTTATAATATTGATAGTATTATTTATTCAATGGAATATTTATGTTCTCTTAAGGAAATGAAAATTATCACTTCTATTTTTAATAGATAATATTGGATCAGACTTCATTTTTGGATACTCATGTGGATAATTTGAGGATGAAGTAATGGAAACATTCAATAGAGGTTATATAGCTACAGTTACATAAGTGTAAGGTGCCAAATGTGGTCTATTTCTGATTTTTATCGTCAGAAGTCATGAACTTGACTTCCATTCTTTAGAGACGGTGTTCTCTGTTCCTCAGCATAATCAGAACATTCTTAACCAAGCTCAATTTTCTTCTGCTTACATGTATTTGTAGTTCCATCATCTTTAAGGTAAGATGGTCCATGGAAAACCCATCAGTTACTACAATTCCTCAGATACCCTGAAAGTCAATAAACTTAATTAACACATATATAGTTTGTCTTAAGCTTTTTTTTTCTTATTTCATAATATCATCCATGGATTATTACATATCAGTATGGGCAGGATAAGCATCTTCTAATTGTTTATAGTGATGTACTTTAGAGTGGTTCTTTTGTTTCTTTTTCTATTTTTTTGTATTTTTATTAAAAAAATTACTTTTCATTTTACATACTAACCCCAGTTTCTCCTCCTTTCTCTTATCCATGGCCCCCACTTTTCACCCTCCCAATCACCCATCCATTTTTTCAGAGTTGGGAAGGCCTTCCTTGGAAGTTGACAAAGGCTGGTGTACAAATCTTTAGGCAGGACTAAGCCCCTCACCCAATATCAAGGCTGAGCAAGGTATCCCACTCTAGGGAATAGACTCCAAAATTCCAGTTCATGTACCTGGAATAGGTTCTGGTGCCACTACCAGCCTCCCCCAACAGATCAAGCCACATAACTGTCACCCACATTCAAAGGGTCTACATTGTTCCCATGCAGGTTCTCCAGCTGTCAGTCCATATTCTGAATTCCCACTAGCTCAGGCCAGCTGTCTGTGTGGTTTCCCCATCGTGTTCTTAAGTCCCCTTACTCATATGATCCATCATCTCTCTCTTTACCTGAACTCCAGAAGTTCAGCCTGGTGATTGGCTGTGGGTCTCTGCATCTGCTTCCATCAGTTACTTGAAATAGGTTCTATGATGACAATTAGTGTAGTCACTAATTTGATTAAAGGAGAAAACCCTTTCAGACACCCTCTTCAAATTAGCCGGGGTCATCCATGTGGATTCCTGAGAATTTCTCTAACACCAGGTTTCTCCCTATCCCCTCCATAATGGCTCTCCCTATGGAGATAACTATTTCATTTTTGTCCCCCTCCATTTCTCCCCCAACTTGGTCTTCTTGATCCCTCATGCTCCTGTCCATCCTCCCTTCCCATCTACCCCTCCCCCACTTACCCAGGAGATCTTGACTATTTTCTTGGTTATTCTTTGCTTTATATGTAATATCCACTTAAGAGTGAATATATACTGTGTTTGTCTTTCTGGGTCTGAATTATTTCACCCAGGATGGCCTTTTCTAGTTCCATCCATTTGCCTGCAAATTTTAAAATGTTATTTTCTTTTATCGCCAAGCAATATTCAATTTTGTAAATATACTACATTTTCTTCCGTCTTCAGTTGATAGGTATCTAGGTAGTTTCCAGGTATGACTATCACAAATAGTGCTACTATAAACATAGTTGAGCAAATGTCCTTGTGGTGTGATTGTGCCTCCTCTGGGTATATGCCTAAGAGTGGTATTGCTGTGTCTTGAGGTAGATTGAGCCCCAATTTTCTGAGAACCTGCTACCTGATTTTCAAAGTGGCTGTACAAGTTTGACCTCCTACCATCAATAAAGGAGTATTTCCCTTATTCCATTTCCTGTGGCACATAAGTTGTCATCAGTGTTTTTGATCCTAGCCATTCTTATAGATATAAGATGGTATCTCAGAGTAGTTTTGATTTCCATTTCCTTGATAGCAACGGATGTTGAGAAATTTCTTAAATGTTTTTCAGCCATTTGACTTTCTTCTGTTGAAAAGTCTCTGTTTAGATCTATACCACATTTTAAATTGGATTATTTGGTATATTGGTGTATAGTATCTTTAGTTCATACACACACACACACACACACAAATACACACACACACACACACACACACACACACACACACATATATATATATATATATATATATATATATATATATATATATATATATATACATATATCATCAACTCTCTATTAGATGTGGGGTTGGTGAAGATTTTCCCATTCTGAAAGGTACAATTTTGTCTTATTGACCATATCCTTTGCCTTACAGAAGTTTCTCAGTTTCAGGAAGTCCCATGTATTGATTGTTGATCTCAGATTCTGTGCTACTGGTGTTATATTTAGAAAGTCTTCTCCTGTGCCAATGGATTCAAGGCTAATTCCCATTTTCTCTTCTATCAGGTTCAGTGTGACTATATTTATGTTGATGTCTTTGATCCACTACAGGATGTTTTCAACTACCCTGTTTGTTTTTTTTCCACATGAAGTTGAGTATTGTTTTTTCAAAGTCTGTGAAGAATTGAGTTGGGATTTTGATAGGGATTGCATTGAATCTGTAGATTACTTTTGGTAAGATTTTCATTTTTACTCTGTTGATCCTACCTATCCAAGAGCATGGGTGATCTTTCCATTTTCTGAAATCTTCCATTTCTTTCTTCAAAACCTTAAAGTTCTTGACATACAGACCTTTCATGCTTTTAATTAGAGTTATCCAAGATATAACATTTATAACATGCAAAACAAATGTTATTTGTGGCTATTTTAAAGAGTGAATCTTCTCTGATTTCTTTCTCGGCCTGTTTATCATTTGTTCACAGGAGGTCTAATGATTTTTTTTAAGTTAATCTTGTGTCCTGCCACATTATTGAAATTATTTATCAGCTGTAGGAGTTCCCTCATAGAATTTTTGGGGTTATTTATATATACTATAATATCATCTGTAAATAGTGAAAGTTTGACTTCTTCTACTATAATTTGTATCCCCTTGATCTCCTTTTGTTGTCTTATTGTTCTAGCTAGAACTTCAAGTATTATATTGAATAAATACGAAGAGAGTGGGCAGACTTGTCTTGTTTCTGACCTTTATGGGATCACTTTGAGTTTCTCTCCATTTAGTGTGATGTTGGCTGTTGGCTTGCTGTATATTGCCTTTATTATGCTTAGGAATGTTCCTTTTATCCCTCATCTCTCCAATACCTTTATCGTGAAGGGGTGTTAAATTTTGTCGAAGGTCCTTTTTATTAGCAACTAATAAGATGATCATATCCTTTTGTTTTTCTTTCAGTTTGCTTATATGGTAGATTACATTGACATACTTTCATATATTGTACCATCTCTGTATCTCTGAGATGAAACCAACTTGATCATGGTGGATGATTTTTCTGATGTGTTCTTGGACTCTGTTTGTTAGTATTTTATTGAGTATTTTTGCATCAATGTTCATGGGGGATATTGGTTTGTAATTCTCTTTTTCAGTTGTGTCTTTGTGTGGTTTTGGTGTTAGGGTAACTGTAGCCTTGTAGAAAGAGTTTGGCAATACTACTTGTTCTTCTACTGTGTGAAACAATTTGAGGAGTCTTGGCATTAGCTCTTCTTTGAAATTCTGTTAGAATTCTTCTCTGAAACTGACTTACTCTGGGCTTCTTTTGGTTGGGAGACTTCTGATTCATTTTAAGGTCATTTTCTTCTGCTTCATCTGCATTGGAAAATTCAGGGCTTGCTGTTCTAGAACCACTAGTTTGTGGTTCTGTCATGTTGTACTTTACATTGTTGAGTGTATTCTTATACTGTCTTCTTCCCATTTCTTCCTTCAATTGGTACAGGTGGGGTTGTACATCCAGTGGTCACTCTTCCTCCAAGTTGGGGCCTATGTCTCTGGTGGTCATTATACCTCCATTTGCAGGTGTTGCTGGTGAGCCAAATGGTCCCTAGTGTGGCTGGGGATGGTTGGCAGGAGAAGATGCTAATGCCTGGGTACTGGTGTTGCTTTGGGTGGGGGAGGCAGATGGGCTTGGTCCTAGAGAGCAGGGTTTTTTTTTCAGCCAGGATGTCAGACACTCACCTGTCCTTCCAGGTGCAAGTGGGTCTGGTGGGTCAGTGGTTGCTTGTGTGGCAGGGGCTGGTTGGCAGGAGATAGTGATGCTGCATGCTTGCAAAGGGTGCCATGGGTCTTGGAGGGGTGAGGTCAGGGCCTAGAGAGCAGGGTGCAGGTGGGTCTGATGGGTCCGGTGGTCACTGATGTGGTGAGGGAGATGGTTATGGGAAGAGGCTTCTGCTGCCTAGTAGTTGGGTGCTTTGGGTGGGCCTTTGGGTGGTTCTTAAGCTGTTATTAATTAAATAATAAATTGTTGATATTTTGACGAGCCATTCTTTCTCCTCATGTTTTTATCTAAAGACAGTTTTAAAGGGAAAAGTCACAGGTTTGTTTTATTTTATATGAACTTATTGATTGAGTTTTAACACAAGGAACTGCCAGTGGCCATATCAGAGGGACAGCAAGTAGCTACTGAGATCAAGGTGTCAGTCAACCAAGATGAATTTCCATGATGGGGAAATCTTAGATAGGATAGG
Source organism: Myodes glareolus (assembly GCF_982192425.1). Lineage (NCBI taxonomy): Eukaryota > Metazoa > Chordata > Mammalia > Rodentia > Cricetidae > Myodes > Myodes glareolus. The sequence continues at coordinate 72,652,563 of NC_142043.1, read as the reverse complement.
TTAGGCCCTGAGACTACAGACCCCAGAGTGCCTTTTGTTTCTGTTGTGCCTTTACATGTTTGTTGCTGCTATATTTCTTTGGTATTTGGCATGGTGTGAATGAGTGTCAGGAAATCTCCACTGCCTGTAATGTAGTGTGTTTTTCTTATGAAAACATTCTGTTCAACTGGGAATTTTTACCTGTATGTTCTTATAAAGATGATTCCTCCCTAAACTGTACTGTCTAACAGATAATAATAATGCTGGGTAAAGTAGAGTTTTAATGATAAAAATATAAACTAGAAAGTATCACACAGCTAAAACACATGAGTTTCTATTGAGGAGCCATATAGACTGTGGTTAGATAAATGATTAAGAAAAACAGTTGTGTTCTGGTAGCCCAGCTAGTTTAAATTCTTTTAAGATTAACAATGGGAGATGTGTTCATAGGTTTTGGAGTATATAAGAGCTGAAAATAGCTTTCAAAATAACTTAAAGTTAGACTAAGATATTTTTGTTAAACAGTTTTAAGGTAAAAAAAAATCCAAGAAGATAATCTAAAGTTTTAGAATGTGAAACTTGCTAAAGTCAGGGAACAAGAACAAAGCACCCCAGTTATCAATAGCTGACTTGCTTTTCTTGCTAGGATTGGTTGATAACCAAAGGTGATGACAAATTTGTTAAACTGATTTCTGCCCTCAATCTCCTGATATAAGAAACTATTGATGAGTGGGAATGTACTCTAAAGATGTAGAGTTGACTGATTCATTATCGAGTATAAGAGTTTAGGTTTATGATTCTCTATGAGACTAGCTTTCAATATAAGTAATAAAGTAATTGACTTTTATTTATATCTGCAAAATTCAGTCTGTCACAAAAAGACCTGACTGATAAGAATATCATGCTTCCCTACACAGTTAATATATAAATATTTTCTGGAGTATAAATGTATGTGGATTCTTGGGCTAATTTGTTTTTCACTTGTAATACATAAAATCTAATTATTCAAAGAATGTGGAAAACATGCTCTTTTTTTACTTGTATTCATTTTAATCATTTATTTGAAAAACATAATGTAACCACATTGTAATTTTTACAATTACAATGAATGAAAGAGTTTCCTGGGAGTTATAAGCTGTAATGGAAAAAATAAAGAGAGAGTCAAAATGGGCTAGAAAGAAAACATCAAAAATGAGAGAAGGAAATCACCAGGAAATTAAAGAATAGAGAATACAAAAGAAGAATAAAGAAAAGGTGGAAAAACCATCAAGAGTGTGTATGTTTCTTTTTCCCAACCCCCTCAGATAAAAAGTCTAGTACGTGCTGGCTCCATGGACTCCCTTTGAGTCTTCTGCTGGTGACTGGCACGCCAGGCAGTGATAAGTAACTATGTATGGATTGCCAGAAAATTGTAAACAGGTAACAGATGATAGTAAGGAAATTTATAACTATAAGAACTAATTATAAGAAAAAGCATAAAATAGATAACTATACAGGTGAATACTGGATTATGCTATTATATACTTTCAGAAAGAAATTTAAATGAGGGTTATGTGTGTTATAGCTATAATAAGTGACTACCTTCTCCATTAGTAGGTGATGTCTAAACACAGGTTATAATCCAAACTGTTTGGTGAGAATGTCTGTTAGAGTTTGAGTTCATGTCTGTGTGAGGAAAACATTTCCATAACCAGAAATCATGGAAATCAAACTTCATGCAGCAAGTAAATCACCACCATTAGATTGCAGCTAAATCAAATAATCTCATCGCAGTAAGCTGTTTCCTGAAAGTGCACTTGACATAAATCAACTAACAAACTCACTTCAGATGTCCAACGCAAAATTGATTATTACAAGTAGTTTGGATAAGGCATCAACATTCCTAGAAACTGTTTGGCCAGTTCATTTCTGTAAAGTAATTAATATATGAGTTTTACTCGGAAGAGAAGCAGTTTATCAGTGGTAAGTATTACTTACCGACTCTTTACTGTTTTCTAACTACTCCAATACAGTACGAAGTTGTACTCATGGTAAAAATGATTCAGTCAAGACTCCAGTCTTTCTATTTCAGATGTTGCTATTTATTGCCACAAATAGAGTATCTGTCTTGGAATTATGCCTTCAATTCCATTGCCATCATTAAAATCAAGTAGGACACACTGAGCAAGGAGGGGCATACAGGAGGGTTTTGAGGTAGAAAAGGGAGGGGGAAAGTTGCAATTATATTATAATCTCAAAAAATAATTTAGTTAAACTAAATGACAGAAGAATCACATTTTTTAAAAAATGTGTTACAAAGAGGTAAGTAATAAAACTTACCTTATTTTGGTCACATTTTCAAGTAATTATTTTTTCATTCATATATGAATGCAAGTAGATAAATAAATACAACCTAAGAAGTATTATTTGACATAATTGAACATGATAAGCTTGAGTAAATCAATAATACTATAATAGTAAAATAAGTTTTAAAACATGGTATTTATTTATCATTTAGTACTAAATATGTTGGTTATCATAACCATGAACATTACTTTTAAGCTCATAACGATGTGGATATGAAGATGTGACTAAAACTTTCACAAGTTCAAAGAAGAAGTAGTGGGGTTAAAAACCCCCAGGCTATAGTCATTCTAACCTTCCCACTGTTTGCTACAGTATTGATGGTGGGGTTTGCTGTTAAAGTAAAAACAGCTCCTTTTTAGGATTATTAAAATCTTAGTGAGAAGGGACATGCTGTGGGGAATTATAGTGTTTGTTCATATGCAAAGGAGAAATAAAAGAAGGGAAAGGAGAATCCAGAGTGTGAGAAACAGAATGGTCAAGGACTTTGATGGTTATGGGGAAATGCTGCATCTCCTGGGCCCCAGAGCATCCTAGGAAGAGATTGAGAAACTGACCCGAGGCCCAGGGCAATGCAACACTGACAAAGTTTATAGTGAGCCTCAAAGCCCAAGAGGACTATGGTGCAGAACTATATGACAATATGCTCAGTATCTCTAGTCATAAAATCGTTGTCACTACATGCTCTGCTTCATTTGCACATTCCAGAGCCTCTATTGAAGAGCCGCCCCAGAGCCCCTTTCACCTCCTTATTTCTAAGCGTGTAGATGAGGGGATTAAGGGCCGGTGTCATGACAGTATAGAAGAGAGAGATGAACTTCCCATGGGTGTGGGCGTATGAACTGTTTGGCTGGATGTAGATGGCAGTGATGCTTCCGTAGAAGAGGGACACCACCATCAAGTGTGAGCCACACGTGCCCAGGGCTCTGTGCCAAGCCTGGGCTGACTTGATTCTCATAACTGTCTTGACTATGTATCCATAGGATGTCAGTATCAGTGCTAAGGGTAAAAGCAGCAAGACCAATGAGGCCACAAAGAGCTGGACCTCGTTGGCATGAATGTCCACACAGGCAAGCTTGATCATGGAGGGGACCTCACAGAAGAAATGGTGCAGCCATAGGTGGCCACAACGGGGAAGCCAAAGAGTGACTGTTCCCTGGATGAGAGCATTTCCTATTCCACTGATCCACGAGATTCCTGCTAGAGCCCGGCAGAGCTGTGGATTCATCACAGCTACATAGTGGAGAGGTTTGCAAACAGCCGCATAGCGGTCAAAAGCCATTACTGCCAGAAGAATACACTCAGTAGAGCCCAGAGTCAGAGAGACATAAAGCTGCACTGCACAGCCCACAGCCGTGATCGTCTTGGCTGGTCCTTTCAGGTTCCACAGCAGTTGGGGGACAATACTGGTGGTGAAACAGATGTCCACGAGGGAGAGGTGAGTAAGAAAAAAGTACATTGGGGTTTTGAGTTTAGGATCTATTGAAGAGATCACAATAATTATTGCATTTCCCACCAGAGTGAGAAGATAGGAAATTAGAATAACTACGAAGAGCCTTCTTTCCAGCTCTGGCTGCTCTGAGAAACCCACCAGGATGAAGTCGCCATTGACACTGCTGTTAATCATCCCTGCCACCTGGTGCAGACAAGGTGGAGAACATTGCAAATTAAGGGAACGTCATAATATCAAAGTCCATAAAATAATTCAAAATGCTCACACTGAAGAAATTTGCGGTGACTGATGGTTCAGGTCCTCTAGAAGCTGAAATAGGCATCGTACAGAAGTGGTGCAAGCTTCAGAGAGGCTACTGTACATGCAGTCTTTGCCTGAGGAGACACTTTGAGGAGCAGAGGCAGTTTGTCACAGAAGAAAGTGCATAAAAAGAATAAACATATTTGATCCATTTCTAACTTACAATAATTCAGTCAAGTTAAATAAAACATTTAGTGTCTTTAATGTTTGGTTAAATAACAATTATTTGAAAAATCTACTTTCTTCAACTACAACCCTTAAACTAACCATTGTTTTAGTTTAAATATATGAATAACAGGTTCTGGAGATTGTAAAGGCTACTTTTGATGTAAAATAGCCAACATTTACTTATTGATGAAACTTTTTAACATTTATGTCAGGACTTTTAATTTTATGCTTACATGGGTTCAGAAGTAAGTTTCATGTGGGAATCATTAGCTCATCCTGTCTACCAGCTGCCAGTTTGCGCAGATAGGATCAGAGAGTGCGTTTACACAGCTCCCCTCCTCAGATGTATGGTTGTGGGTGGAGTTGCTGACTTTCTGGTTTTGTGTTGAATTGAAAGTGAGTGAATCTGAATGTAGCACACATTTGCTAACTATAACTAGGGCTCCTCAGTCAGGTGAAAGAGGCTGCTTCAATATGTACCTAACATCTCTTTTTTCTCAAGAATATTAAAGGCACAACTTTAAGAATTTGAAATATTTACTGCTTCCTTTTGTGCCCAAAGACTGCTACTATGCCCGTGTATAATGCAGTTGGTACCTGGCAGCAGTACAACCACCCAGGCCTTAAAATTCTTCCTCAATTGCAATTAAATATCCTGTACTGCTTTATTTTTGGAGAAATTAATTGTGGAAGTAACATATGAGATAATTCTTAACTATTGACAAATTTCACTTATCATTTAAAACTGTTAGAGAACACAGTGAAAATTAAGTCTGAGAAGATCGGGTAAGGTATCCAGACACCCAATAACCAAAATCCATGTGAAGTACCTGAGTGATGACTGAAAATAAGGAGATGGCTACACAGTGAAAAAAAAATATGAAGGAACTCCTAAAAAGCAAACCATCTTGTGTGCATACATCTACAAACACACACACATATATGTATATACATTGTTATCATGTATGCATATATACAACAGGTACATATATGTTGTATTATCTTATATTAGCTATAACACATATGCATTATGTATAGTTCTAATTCTAATAAAGGCATTCATAGTTACATACACATGAACCCATACAAACACAAATACATGATTATCATTTCCTCACTTTGTTGCCATTAGAGGAATGGAATGAAGACAGATACACCATTTCTGTCCTATTCCTCCTCAAGGGTATCTGATCCGTCTTGGTCAAGTGAATCACTTTATATCACTTCTAAGATACTCACAAGCACAGGCAACCTCCAGAGAATGTGATAAGACAAACTCATGGCCATAGACCAGTTCTCTATTTATTAGACTATACTCATCTTTGCTTTTTAGAAGAATTGCTTTTCTCCTTGATATACTTCTAATCACATGTGAGTTCCATGCTCTTGTTTCACCTAGGTTAGCAAGCATCACATGAAACCCAACTATTGTTGAGAATAACACACATGTAGAGACATAAAACCAAATCATATGTGGCAGAAAACTAGTTGACAGAAGATAATTTCCTTCACTCTTTCATATGAATAGTGTTGAAACAAAAATGTAGGCTGAGCCTCAGAACTCACAGTGTTAATACTTTGAATAGCAATCAGTGTCAGACCCTGTGTTGATTGCAGGGCTACTATTTGAGGGTGTAATTCTCTGAAGACCAGAAATCCAAGAGAGATTATACAATAATAGAGGGCACTGTGCTGGAAAGGTCCCAGGGACACAGATCTTCCATTATGGCAATTAACCTCATGCTATATTGCATTCAAAGCTGAACTTTCCAGGAGGCCATTCATAAGCAGATTATGTTGCTTTTCTGATCTTTCAAAATTATTTAAGTATAAGGAAAAAATCCAAAGGCAGTAACTTTTGTTTTCACAACCCACTTATATATAATTTAAAAAATCAGCTGTTTCTATGCTAAATTTCCATCAGTAATTTATTTAGCATATATGTATGTACATGCTTACTGTGCAGATACCATCAAATTCATTCATCCATAACTAAATGTATTACTAAATACTTTCTTCATATAAACCCTACCAGATTTGCATATGTTTTGCCAGGCCCTGTGTAACTATTACGATGAATTTAACCAGGTGCAAGCAAAATTTTGTGTTGCTATTTTGTCTCTGCACTAATTCAACACTATCTTTATGGGAATCATTCATTTTGACTCAAATTAACAGCAGAGTTCAACCTCCACCCACACTGAATTTTGTAATTTTAATAAATCATGGACCACTTATCTATAATGGTGCTAGTAGTTATTATTTTGTTTTGGAGATCCATATTTAATAGAGAATGCTGCTCTGGATATTTTTGCATGTATTTTTTAGTAAATAAAACATTAATTATTTTGATAAAATCTTTTGGCACAGGATTGTTTAGTCACAAAATATGCATGCATCCAGAGTTGATGGATCTGTGGAAATGAGTGTATCCTCCAGTGCACTCCACATTTACACTGTGCGAGCAGATACCCAGCACCTGGGTCACACCCAGCACTTTCTGCCCTTTTAATTTTAGTCATTTTTGGTAGTGTGCAAAGGGTATCAACTGCAATCTTTATTTGTACTCCTCTGATGACTAAGGAAGTCGACTAGTTTTTAATCCTAAAATTGAGAAAAACTAGTTCTACCATTTTGGCCAAGTTAAAGAAGGTTTTATTAAAATGTTTAACACTGACCACGAAAGAATTTAGTTCAGGCCATCACCTGGAAAGTTTCCATCATACTTTCCCATAAAGCTTTGTTGTTATTTTTCAAGAACTACAACTCCCAGAATCCCAAGAAGCTACCTGGTCCTTGGGCACATGGGACAGGTGGGGCTTACAGGTTGACTTAGGGTCTAACATAGATTGTCTTTTTAAATATGTCATGGAGAGAGTTTGCATATAATACTTGTTCAAGTCTTCAGATTTTTCAAAGATTTATTTTTAGGAAATTAGGTTTTTAGGTTTGAAAAAATAGAACATAGAAGAGTGATGACTGATGAAATGTTTTTCTTATTTTATTCAGTAACAGAGACTTGCAGGTGTCTCTTAATATGTTATGTGTGAATATACAAACTAATAAATTGCAATTTGTGAATGTGTAAATTAATATAGTAGGATGAAGTCAGATAAATCAAACTAATAAAAATGTGCCTTGTGTTCTTTATTTTTCAAACATATTTGTGATAATTTTATGGCTGAGAATTAATATGAGGAAATTAGTAAGAGGAAAATACTTCATTGTAAGACAAGTATTAAAGTGAGCACTCCTGTATGTAGTTCTGAGCAGTAATATTGACTATATTAGAACAATTGGTGATTGTCAGGTTGTCAAATCTTAGTGTCAGGAAAATGAAATCTTGGGCTCACATTTATTTCACCCAACAATGATTGTTTATTTCTGTTTCAGATGCTAGTATTTTGTCAGTTTTTCCAAATACATTTATGAAGTTCACTGCTGTCAGAATATAAATAGCCATAGTAGAATTCTCAGAATAACTCATGAGTTTATAAATTAATAATTTAATTACTGATCATAATTCAAAAGAAAAGACAGCATGTTCAATTTTGAGTATTTCTAAATTCATAATTCAAAGGAAAAGGAGAATTGAGTAGTTTTAGTATACCAAGTTATTTTATTGTTATATAAATCTAACTTAAAAATTTGTTAATTTTGCATTAAGCATTGTTTTTGTGGATATTTGTAAAAGTTTATAACAGATAATCAAAGGTATACTGCTCTTTTCAGAAACCATAGTCTGTCAAACAAAAAACTAGTCCCAGGTGTGGGTACCTTCTTTTGAGTTGTTGGCTTCCAAAACAACACACACTATTGACATTTAATTTAGTTGTCTACCAGAATTTGAAGGTAAAAACCCATTGTTGAAGATACCACACACTTTGATCTTAGGGCACGGGGAAATCCAGTGAGTAACCAGAAATTTTCTCCATGATAGCCATATTTTATAATTTCAAAAGGATTTAGGCACATTATCATTAGAGCAAGGGTAACAACAGTCCTACTAACTTGTAAACTCTGTGAAGTACAATAATTATTTAGCTGGAAGGGTTGCCCATTGATACAACAGTGGTACAATGTCTTGGGAGATAGCCAAAATCTGTCTGATTAGATGTAAGACTTACTCTACTAGGCTTATGCCTAGTACTGTCAATTTGCCCAAGAATCCATCATAAGATAGGTCATGGATCCCAGGGAAGAACATATTATCATTATTTTAATAAATTGATATAGTATACAAGTGCTTTCTAAATACATATTCTTCATGCAGAGATTAGTACATAACCTATCCTGCCTTAGAGAACCATCTTGGTTCATTACATAGAAGCCAACGTAAAGAAACACAGTGTTTACAGTGGAAAGACTTACTGTAGAGTACTCATCACTTTTACCTATACTAAGGCTCAGGGAATGCCATGGAAGAGGAAGCTTAATGATTGTAAGAGACAGAAGTAGGGGAAAACAGATGTGAAACAGTCTCTTCTACATAAGACAGACAACTACACTCAGTAATTCAATAGCTGTGGTTGCTACACAAAATCTGCACAGGCTCAATCTAATCAATATTTCAGCATGGATGGTCAGGAGAGCTCAAAAGACCCTGCTTCTGCCTAAGAAGCTACAAAAAGTCTATTTTTGCACAGGGAAAGTCATTTTTCTCTGGGGTGGGGCCCCTAGTAAGTTTCTCAGGTTGCAGTCAGGAACCCATTGCATATGTGTATGTATCCAGGCAACTCTAACTGGACTCAATAGTTTATATGTATGTTTTTAAAAACGAGAAGGGAGATGGAAAAATGGCTTGGTAGTTAAGAGTGTTGTAATTACTGTAGTTTCAGTGTGATTATTTAGGTCTGAGCAGTCAGGAAATGAATGAGTAGTATCCATTTACACTGGAGAAAGAGATATAAAGGGAGAGAGAGGAGAAAAAGAACTAAAGGGACCAAAGAGAAAAAATATGAAACTATTTTTATGTTGCTGATGGATAATGCTTTTGCACAGTGCAATGATTTGCCACACATATTGGTTTAATAAAAACACTGATTGGCCAGTAGCCAGGTAAAAGTATAGGTAGTACAAGCAGAGTAGGAGAATTCTGGAAATCAGTATGGTGGTTTCTCAGAAAATTGGGAATCAACCTACCTCAAGATCCAGCAATACAACTCTTGGGAATATACCCAAAAGATGCTCAATCATACTACAAAGGTATTTGTTCCACTATGTTCATAGCAGCATTATTAATAATAGCCAGAACCTGAAAACAACCTAGATATCCCTCAACTGAAGAATGGATGGAGAAAGTGTGGCATATTTACACATTAAAGTACTACTCAGTGCTAAAAAAAAAGTACATCTTAAATTTTGCATGCAAATAAATGGAATTAGAAAACACTATCCTGAGTGAGGTAACCCAGACCCCCTAAAACTGAATATGGTATGTACTCACTCATAAGTGGATATTAGCTATATGCAAAGGACATTGAGCCTATAGTTCATGATCCTAGAGAAGCTAAATAAGGTGAACCCAAAGAAAAACAAATATAGACCCTTCTGGAAATTGGAAACAGACAAGAATGCCTGACAAAATTGGGAGCATGGGGGTGCAGGGTAGAAGGAAGGGAGAGAGGGGAAAAGGAGGAGAACAGGGGAAGGTTGAGAAGAATTTGAGGGAATGGGATAGTCGAGCTGAAGGAAGGACAGATATGAGAGTAAGAAAAGCGATATCTTGGTTGGGGAAGAAATTATGGGCTTAGCAAGAAACCTGGCTCTAGAAAAATTTCCAGGAATCTACAAGGATGAACCCAGCTAAGACCCTAAACAATAGAGGAGAGGGTGCCCAAACTGACCTTTCCCTGTATTCAGACTGATGATTATCTTAAATATCACCATAGAAACTTCATCCAACAATAGATGGAAACAGATGCAGAGCCCCACATCGGAGCACTGGACTGTGCTCCCAAGGTCCAGTTGAAGAGTAGAAGGAATGAGAATTTGAGCAAGGAGATCAAGACCATGAAGTGTTCATCCACTGAAGCAGTCTACCCAAGCTAATGGGAGCTCACCAACTCCAGATGAACTGAGAAGGAACAAGCATAGGACCAAACTAGTCTCTTTGAATGTGGTTGACAGTTGTATGGCTGGGGCAGACTGAGGAACCACTGGCAGGAGCACTGGGATTTATCTCTACAGCATGTACTGGCTTTTTGGGATCCTGTTCTCTTTGGATGTATACCTTGCTCAGCCTAGATATAGTATGGAGGGCCTTGGACCTTCCACAATGCAAAGTGCCTTACCCTTTCTTAGAATTGAAGGGGTGGAGCAGGAGTGTGTGTGGAGGTAATGGGAGGAGGAGAGGGAGTAGGAATTTGGATTGTTGTATTTTTAAATCTGATAAAAAAAAAAATCTAAGGAAATCCGTTGCTAATTTCTCTCTATAATGAATAAAGTATTTTGGTTTTGCATATAACAGTGTACTTTATTGTGATTCATGTGAAATTGATTACTTTCTTTGTTGGCAGGCAAAATCACCCCACCATGTAACATGAGGGGCCGACTTGTTAGCGTACCTGTCCTGCCTGGTACCCCACAGCCGGCATCCCAGAGAAAATCAATCAAACAGAGATCTCTATAAGTTATAAAGCTGATTGGCCCATTCAGTCAGGCTTCTTGTTATCTCTTATAACTTATGTTACCCCATTATCCTTATCTACATTAGCCATATGGCTCAGTACCTTTCTCAGCTGGGCAGTTTACATCCTGCCTCTTCGGTGGTCTGCGCAGAACTGCGGAGGGAGCTTCCTGCTTTCCAGAATACTCCCAGTCTCTTTGCTCCACCTCTACTTCCTGTCTGGCTTTCCTGCCTATACTGCCTGCCTGGCCAATCAGCGTTTTATTAAAATATGATTGACAGAATACCGACAATTCCCCCACACCACCACCCCTACTCAATTAAAACATATGGGAATGAAGAGGAAAGAATTTCACCATTAAGTCTCCTTGGAAAATGTGAGTGTATCATGGATACCTAAGTGGATGAGGAAAGCGTATATGAGGATATGGAATAAAATAAGTGTATGAGGGCCCTTTTCCATTGTCTTTATTCCAGTAGTTTGTTAATTCTCTCACTGCACTATTATTGCTTTTACACAACAGAAATGTGCTTAGATATATAAAGCCATTGCCAGTTCTGGGATAACAGAGGACCGGGGCCAGCACCTTTCTAGCTAGGTAATCACCAAGTAAAGCGATGGAAAACTATCATACTAGATCTTGTAACTATTTCTTCTTGAGGTATTTCCAGCATGCATTTTAGTATTTCCATTGTACCAAAGAAAATAAGGCACATCTTCTTGTCAAAGTGGACCATTTCATAACGGAATCCAACTTGGAAGGGCTAAGTCTTGGGAAGGTACTTACATTCCAATTAGGACGTTTGAAGGAAAAATATACAGCTTCCTTGGAAAGGTTTCTTTGCATTATAGGATGATTATTTACATCAAATACTTAATCAAATAGCTATAGCCACTGGGGTGTTCCAAAATTAAAATTTAGGAAATATATTTTCATTATTATGTTTTTAATCTCTGTTAATCTGTAGTTTAAACTATACTTATTCAATCTATATAGTTTGAAAATACCATTGGATTGTTTAAGAATGATCACCAACATTTCCTTAGTTGGGTGGTGGTGGTTCACACCTTTAATCTCAGCACTAGGAAGAAAGAGACAGGCAGATCTCTGTGAGTTCAAGGCCAGCCTGGTCTACAAGAACTAGTTCCAGGACAGCTCGGGCTGTTACACAGAGAAACCCTGTCTCAAAAAAAAAAACCTGAAAAAGAAAGACCATCAACATTTCCACAATGTTATTACTTCATCCAGCTTTAGTAATTAATTAAAAAATAAAAATTAATATTAAGAGTTATATATAACTATTCCTAATTAAAAATATGACTAATGTTACTGCATTGCTTCTAAACCCTTTCTCTTAGATCTGTCTCAAAATCATGTTTATTCTATGTATATTTTTGCTGTATGTCTTTATCCTGTTCATTTCACATGATCTACACCTGTAGTCATTATTTTGTTCTCAGCTTACTGCTTGTCCACAGGGATCACATGGATGATCTCTATATGACATTGATACACAGCTTGGAATGTTTTATGTTTAATACACAATTTTATTAATTCTTTGAGATTTCATACATTACATTTTAATCATATTGAGTTTCTTTTAATTTCTCTCATATCCACTCCCAAGTTTATATGCACCTAAATATTAAAATCTAAGCGCTCACATGTTCTTAAAATCGACCCAGTCCAACTAGTGCTGTCTATATATTCTAGGATGTGGCATCATTCACTGGAGCATGTTTCAAAGGGACACAACCTTAAAGAAAACTAAATTTTCCATTCCCAGGAACTTCCAATTATTTCTAATAAAATCAGAAAAGAGTCATGGATGTCTAGTCTCTTATTTCCTGTTCAATATTGTGCTTAAAATCTTAACAAGATCAATAAGACAAATGAAGGTCATCAAGAGTATATATGTCAGAAAATAAGTCAAAATATATCTATTTACAAATGATATTATTTGATAAATAAAAGACTCTAAAGACTCTACTAGAAAAGTCTTATAACTGACTGCCATTTCTCCAAGAGTTTGGGCACAAAATTAACATGCAAGAATTAGTATTCTTCCTGTATGGCAAATATACTGAGAAAGAAATCAGGGAAAAATATTATTCACAGTAGTCTTAAAAATATCTTGGAATAAGCTTAATAAAGTGCATTATTTCTACAATGAAAAATTTAAGACATTGAAGAAGGAAATTGAAGCAGCTAGCAGAAGATGGAAAAACCTTCCATGATCATGGATTGGTAGAGTTAGTATTCTGAAACAACCCATTCTACCAAAAGCAATCTATATCTTCAGTATAATCCCTATCAATTATGTCTTTATACGAATCTAGCATATACATTTTGCATTTGCTGTTTTCACAATTTCAAATACCTCTTATTTCATGTAATGGGTCTTTAAAATTTTGTGTATTATTTTACATCTGTGTTTTCCCAAACAAGTTTAACCTGCTTGTTCTTCTCGATTGGTTATATTATCTGAATTTCTTCTTTAAAGAATAAAATCAGAATCACCAGGAAAGATGACTCAAAAAATGACAGGGTCCAATTTCAGTAGCCCAGCGTGTTTCACTCTACCCTGGCTGCTATGCCCAGCCCCGCCTGCCCTCAGCTCTTCTGGCCCTCTCTTGCATTAATATCATAACACTTCAGAAAACAAAATGATCATACTTGTGCCACTTTTGAACTCCAAACTCCACACACCTGTGTACTGCTCCTTCTCCAATTTCTCCTTCCTAGACCTATGTTTCATGACAAGTTTGTCCCCAGATGGCTTAGAATTTCAAGGACCCGGTGGAGACAATCAGTTATGCTGTCTGTAAGATCCGTCTCTACATTGCTCTGGGATTGTGCTCCATAGAGGGTGTCCGGCTGAAAATCATGGCCTATGACTCTGTCAATGATATCTGGTGACCCCTACACTATGGGGTTGTTATATACTCAAAGTTTCTCTGGCACGTGCTTGCCTTGGCCTAGATCTGTGGTTTTGTGGTGTTCACAATTCAGGGCACTTTAATTTTCCAAATTGCTTGAATGGATCAACATGCCAAGGAAAATATATGCCTCAACATTCACTTTAGTGAATAACTAATAAAGCTAGGTAGTGACAACTCTAACAGTTATTCAGTTATTGCTGGCATTGTTAGGTGTGTGACTATAAAGTCAATGGACGACAGGAAGAAAGCTTTTGGGATCAGTGCATCCCATTAGATGGTCTTGCTTTTGTTCTTTGAAACACAAAGTTCTGTTTATATGCACCCAAAAGCAAGTGCATGCAAGTATAAACAATTTCTCACTGTGATATGCCTGCATCACAGGGCCCCCAAAAGAGACCACCACAGAGTTGGTATCTGAAGCAAACACATTGGGTTTATTTAAGATAGCTTGAACTGTAATCCAATACATCAACACAGCAGGTGGTGGGAAATAGCCCCAAGGCCTTAGGGTAAGTGGTTTTTAAAGGGAAAAACCACAAGCGGGGTGACAAAAGCCTTGACATTTTGTGTTTGGTAAAAGTATACAACTTTTGAATTCATTAGTTGGGGGTACAGGGGAATTTCAAAACAGTGACAGTCAACACACAGGAATTTTAAAACAGTGGTTAATCAGATACCTACAAGGAAGCTTGAAGTAAGCAGATGTTGTTTGGACACCCCGGTGGGTCACTTTGACCAAGGCAGGCACAGTTTCTTGGAAGTATTTATGACTTTGCTGGGCTGCATTCATGACCCTAGTTAGGTCCTGTCTAAAATGGAGTTCTTTCTCAAAATAAAGTTTGTTCTGCTCCTTCAGTGATATTCTCACTTAATTCTCTAATCTACTCCTTGAGAAATAAAAAAAAAAAAAGTTAATTGGGCAAGTAAAAGGTTGGTGATCAGAGACCCAAGTTAGGGAAAAATAAGACAAACTCGCACAATGTATCAGACTTTGGGAATCGGCAGACAGTATATAACTATGTCTTTTCTTTATATTTACTGTAGGAATAGCGAAAGCACCTAAATAAAGGTAGGCAGAAAATTTTAACAACATCCTAATACTAGCTACTTTAAATTCTTTTATTTCTTTTCTTGGCATGTTGTATAATTTCTCTTAAGGTTCTTTTAAAAATTCTGTGAAGAAATTAAAACTGGTATGTGTGTCATTCATAAGTCTTGACTAATTCTCTAGTGTCTGAGAGGTGACAAAACTGCCAGGGACGAACTGATTTTCATGTCATAGAAATAGATTTTCAACTTCATGGAGGCACAGTTTTGATCATAGGTGTAGAAGAGTTTAGATCACTTGAGAACGTCTTCTACTTCTACTATGGTCCTGTATATGGTAGAACGCTAGGAAGCGGGTTTTCTCTTTACATTTTATGTCAAGTTAATATCTATGAGGAAGCATCCACTAACTGTCATATTTAGAAATATTCATCCTTATCTTTTTGATCAGGGCCTTCTGGGTTAGACTCACTTATTCATTTTCCATTTTCTGATCAATCAGTCTCATTTGGACAGGCAGTGGTGGCGTACGCCTTTAATCCCAGCACTTGGCAGGCAGAGGCAGGTGGATCTCTGTGAGTTCGAGGCCAGCCTGGTCTACAAGAGCTAGTTCCAGAACTGGCTCCAAAGCTACAGAGAAACTGTCTCGAAAAACAAAACAAAACAAAACAAAACAAATCAGCCTCACTCACAGAAGAGGCTGTAAAGGAGATGAGTCTCCATTCCGAATAAAGAAAGGAAGACACAGGTAAGGCAACAGATAACTCCTGGAGGAATCCTTTGGGAGTCTGAAACATCTGTTTTCATCAGCCTTTACATCTAAATATTGACTCTACAACAAAATGCATAAATGCAAGTTTAAGCATTGTCACTAATTTTCACTGTGTAAGTTTTCAATAAATAGAACTTTAGAACAATAAAATTGTCTATTTATCATTCATATAACACATTCCTTCATGACATAACTTAAAAGTATGTAAGATGATTTTTCTTCATGTTGAATAAAAAGATTGCATCTTTTCTAATAATCTGTGTAGTGATTTTTGGCCTCTTTAAAAATTTAATATATTCACATTTTTGCCTAAATATTCACAATATTTACTTACAAAACATTTCCTTATTGACTTCTCATATTTACATGATGTTATTTCCTAAATACTGAATTTCAAAAACGTTTTACACAGAGGTTAATACAAAAGGATAACTTAAGTGCAGATACCTAACTCTACATTAACATAAGAGACAGTTGTGTAGGTATTTAAAATTAAGTTACCACACTGGAGAAGAAAAATGGATTATTCAAAATATAGATCAGTTTAGGCATTGTATCTATAAAAAAATGACGTTTCTTGGAGCTGGATAAATGACTCAGTGATTTACCCTTCCAGAGACCAGCTCCCATGAGACAGCTTACAACTCTCTGCAACTTCAGTCCCAAGGGATCTGACACCCTCTTCTGGCCACCGAGGCTCCAGACATGCAGGTGGTGCACAGATTACATGTAGGTAAAACACTCTCACACATAACATAAAAAATACTCAAAAAGAATGGCATTCCTTGGTTGACATAATTTGATTTACATTAATATTTATACTGATAATCACATTTAAACAAACATTTCATTGATGTTTTAGGACAACTAAATACATGAAAAATAGTGATTGTCTGAATCATTTAAAATCTATTTATTTTAAATCTTTAATATATATACAAATTAATAAGCATTAGTATACCCATATAAGCAGAAAAATTAATACTTCCCACATGTTTATTATGTTGTCGTGAGTATTGTAGTAAATAGTGTAGCTTCTGGTTAGTTTGTTTTGTTTTTACAGACTGCATTTCATACATTTTTACAAGCACTATTCCATAAAATCATGCAAAATCCATACACCCTAGCAGCTTTGCTATTTGGTTTTGTACTTCTCTGGTTATTTTTCTCCATGCATTTTACAAAGATGTATTTGCTCTTAGTGAGCGTTATATCTTCTATATCATATAAATGCTCTTTGCAAGAATCTTGCATTTAGTTTACTTGCTTGTAACATGCAATGGTATGTTACATAATAAGGGATTCTTCTAACTTTGAAAAGTTGGCAGCTGGAGGATGTTTTATTTTTGAACATGACCTATTCCTTTGATGTCTGTACTCTCAATGTTGTTCTAGATTTTCAAATTCATGACCAAATGAACAGCTGCAGGATTTTCTAGACATCTTTTCAGGCAATAAGCATACCTGATAATTACTTGCAGATGCCATTTTACTATGTTTTTTGATTTTTTTAGAAGGAATTAAAAAGTGTATAAGTAAAACAGATTTAATTTACAGGAAACAGTACTGAGGTTTTATATCTTATCCCAATTACCAAATTTTATATTCTATAATCTATAATACTTAATTTCAAGATCAGAAAATTGGAAAAAGTACAATACTATAAGTCCCATGAGATGTTAACCTAATTATAACTCAGCAGTGTTTCTGCTACTGTATATCTTTAATTCTGGGATACAATCCAGAATTCAAGTTGGTATTTAGTTATATATCTTAACCTATTCCAATTTGTGATGCTTCATTAGTATTTTCTCTTCTGTGACCGTACCTTTGAAGAGAAATCATCAGTTATTTGCTAGAATGTCTCTGAATTTGGGATTGTCTAGTGATTTCTCTCTTTTAGGTTGAGATTGTGTATATTTAGCACAAATACCACAGAAGAGCTTCCTGCTTTGCTTATCTCTGTTCAGCATTAGGGACAGTACTTGGTGTCTTAATCACTTGGTTAAGGAGCTCTTTTCAGTGGCAATGAGATTATTTTAAAGTAGTTTCCATTTGTATTTCCTCTTAAAGGGTCTTCTTTCGTAATAGAAGTCATGGGAGAAAGACTTAAGACTATGGAGATATTCTGTGTCTCTTCAAAACTTTAGGCATTGATTTTACCATATCAGTGATTTTTTTCTCAACACTTTGCCCTAATGGCCCTTACCTCATATTCGCAGAATGGGAACACCGAGGCTGAGGTGTGGATGTTTATTGCCCCTCTACTTTGGTGAACCAGACCAGCAACAGTCAGTACTGCAGTTTTAGTGTAATGCTAAACGTTTATTTCCTCCAAATATTATCCACACTTAATTGGAATTTTATTTTTCTTTCATTAGTACATAGAGACTCAAAATATTAATTTTATTTCATGGATTATAACAACTTTCACCTTAACTGTTTTGCTGCTCAAATTGCTTCAGTCTTCAGAAAGAACTTGAGAGTTCCTTCATGTTGTCATCTGTCTTTTCAGCATACTGCATCTTCTATGCATTTTGTCCTCAACATTTTATTGTACTTCATGATTTCCAAGGTGTTTTTTTTTGTCTTGTCTTTGAAATGAACCTACCACTGCTCCAAGAAGCTCTCGTTTCTCTTCTTAGCGAAGACAACCAGAATCAGTCTATCTGACACTAGCTGACATTTTACATTAGTCTTGTGTCACTTGTAGATCCATCTCATGCAGGCAGAAGACACAGGTGGAATGCTGACTAGTATCACCCAAAAGATATTTCTGCCATTTCAGTCTTCCTCTTCTTCTTTTCAATACTTATATAAGGCATAAAATGTATATATTTTATATGTGTGTTTATTTGAAACTATGTTGACAATCACCTGACTGGACTTCTTTTCTTCTACTCACCTAGCAATCATATAACATAGGAGAATCTACTTCTCTGCTTCTCAATTCAAGGCCATGGGTGACCAAAACCTGGAGTGTGGACTGACCTAATGGTGCACGGAGCAAATATGGATACATCACACCCTTGAGAATTAGCTGTTCCAAACCAATGCAATGAGTTTGCATGTGCTGAGGAACATGGAATTGTAGCATATCAAGCTGAGATGACTTAGAAGTAATTTGTTGTAGGATCTCCAAATGTATGAGTCAAGATTCATCTGCACATATATAAATTTAGAAAATCTTACAAATATACCAGTGAATTTTATTTTATTTTATTCTGTAATATCGCTAATACTTTCTTTAAAAACATTTACATAACAGAAAATAATTGACAATTATTTCTCATACTTTTTCTTTGTTTGTAGAATATAGCTTCAAATGTTGAGAGTTTGCTTTATTGGGATGTTTATAAGTTTTATAAGCAAAATTCATGAAAGAACTACTTAATTCTAGTCAGTGTGCCTATAATTACACCTGAAGAATTTAAAGAAATTCATGAGAGAAAATACCCTTCTTCTTAGAATTATTAAGGAATTAAGTGAAATGTGAGAATTTGTGTAAATTCAGAAGTCACAGGTGTATGAGGGGCTGGGCAGTGGCCAAGAATGTATACAGACAATTTTCAAGACTTATTGGATGTCATCAGGTGATTTAAACACCATCTAGACCAACGTATTTAAGTATTGGGCTAACCTACCAAAATTCTTCAGTAGCAAACACTTTTCCATTATTTGCAATTAAAAAATAGTGCTGAGTAAAAACAATACTCTTAAAAAGATAGTTGTTAAAGATTCTTATAAAACAGCCCGGAAGAGCACACCAGGTTTTGTTTGTTTACTTGGGCAGGCTTTGCAACCTTCTCAAAGAGCAACTCTTTGTGATTCTTGACTGCTGTAGTTGCCTATTCATCATCAGAACTTTCTTAGACCCAGAGTTCTCCTCAGTGCTGCTTTGACTTCTTTGTTCCGTAAACTATAGATGATGGGGTTCAGCATGGATGTCACTGCTGTATAGAAGAGGGCCAAGAGTTTATCTATTCCCGGTGAGTGGCTAGCCTGGGGCCTCAAATAGGTGGCAGATGTTGAGCCATAGAAGAGTGTGACTACGAGTAGGTGTGAGGAACAGGTAGAGAGAGCTTTATGGCGTCCCTCAGGTGAAGGCATCATCAGCACTGCAATCAGAATCCTGACATAGGAGGAAATGATCAGTAAAAATGGGCTGAATATGCAGAGGACTGCCGCCACAAAGACGGCAGCCTCGTTTTGGGAAGTATCTCCACAGGCAAGTGCCAGGAGGGGTGGAAGGTCACAGAAGAAGTGGTCTATCTCACAGGGCCCACAGAAGTCCAAAGAAAAAATAAAATTGGTCTGTCCCAACCCTACTATGCATCCCATTCCCCATGAAACCATTGCCAAATGGGCACATACCCCACGACTCATTCGGGCAGCATAGTGGAGTGGGGAGCATATGGCCATGTAGCGGTCAAAAGCCATGGCTGCCAGTAGGCAGCACTCAGTTATTCCAAAGAATATGAAGAAAAACATCTGTGTGGCACAACCCTCCCGAGAGATCCCTCGGGACTCACTCACAAGACTCTGCAACATCTTGGGTATGACAGAGCAAGTGTAGCCAATCTCCAGGAGAGACAAGTTGGCCAGGAAAAAGTACATGGGTGTGTGCAGGGCTGGACTGGTAAAGATGGCAAGGGCTATGAGTGCATTGCCTGTCAGTGATACCAAGAACATGAGGAGGATGAGGGTGAACAAGAGGAAGCACTCTCCAGGGACCTCAGAGAACTTGGCAAATGCAAAGTGTTTGACAGACAAGCTGTTCTCCTGCCACAGGGAGCAGTTGACACTCATCTCCTGGAAGAGAGAAGAGCAAGTCATCAGAAGGATTCTTACAGATGAGGGAAATTATTCAGACTGTCTCTCTCTCGTGAGCATGTGTGTTTGTATGTGTGTGTGTGTGTGTGTGTGTGTGTGTGTGTGTGTGTGTAATTTTGTAACGCGAATACTTATATGTTTCAGACACCAATTTCAAGTATTTTTCTTTATTAATCTTCACTTCATCTTTTTTTTGTAACAAGGTTTGAAACTTAACCTGCAGACACTTGTTTTTTCTAGACTGGATTGGGGATCTGTCTGGTTTTGCTTCTCATACCCATCGTGTTGGAATTCATATATATGTTGAATTTCTCAGTCTTTCATGGTCACCGGGGATACAATCTCAGTTCCTGACAATTGGACAGCAAGCACACTGCTCACTGATCCATTACTCCTCGCCACATTTTATTAATTTTAGAGCTGCAGTTAAATTAGAAATCTGTTAGTTGAATTTTTTTTTAAAAAAAAATCAGAAACTACCATTTACTCTCACAAGTTTTTCAAACCAAATTCTTTTCCTATTAATACTACTAGGTCATTTTTCCAATATATTCTTGTTTGTCAAGCATTAAAGGCAAAATATTATCTGGGAAAGGTGGAATGTCCTTTACTCCCAAGCACTGGGGTGGGGAGGGGCTCAATGTTAGCCTGTATTACAGAGTGATACTGAATTCACAAACAGTAAAGGTAGACTGATGATCAATTGCCCTTTAGGCTCCTTAGTCTGTTGTCAATGCTAGCAAGCAAAGGTCTTTTCAAATTTATCCTTGTTTCCTTGTTCCTGTCACCACTTGCTGTCACTTAACCATTTACTTGGTAAGAATTGAGTTTGACTATTTCACACTCACTATTGTTGATATTCAGTTCCAACCACTAATAAGTTGTACTTTTCCTTATGAAATACTATTTTAGTGGTAAAAAAGTAAAATCAAATAATCATCCAACAAACTAATCACTGCCAAATTGCATAAAGCTAGGGCGTGACCTTGTCACTGGCCATGTAGATGAGGTGGTCAGAAAAGATTCTTAAGAACATAAGTAAGAGCTGAGAAGGACCAGGCCTTCAGGAGCACCACCCTTCATTATGTCAAATCTGTGTGAGAACCTCATCTTGGCAGCTAGGTTTTTTTCCTTAGTATGTCCTATTTTTATCAGACAATGTTTGCTAAGTAAAGGATATAAGATTAAAATTTGGTTCATGAAAATCTTTGAATCAGGTTTCTAAAAATTAATTTAAACAAAACAAAAGAAAAGATGATGCTGGGTCTTGCTATGTAACCCAGGCTGCTCACAAAATCAGCTTCTCTGCTGTGCCCAACGCCTATCCCCAGCCACTGCCCAAGTTCTCAGAGTTCTGGGATTACTGGCAAGGGCCCAGGCAAAACCTGGCAGAAACCTTTATTTTACACATTTCCTAAATGGATTTTGAATTTCAATTCTGTCAAATCACTCACATTTTTAGTAAACACAGTGTTCTCACAGGCTGGTGCTTCCTTGATTCTTTATCCAATGAAAAGTTCAGTCCCAACACAGCTTTTTCCCCTGCTGGAATCTCATTCCAATTTCTGTTTCTTTCCTCTGCTCCAGTTGGTAACACCCTCTAGTGTGGATGCTTTGGACTGCAATTATTTTGATGGTATTTACCTTTCTGGTAATGATTCCTTGCCAAATTCTTTCAGTTTATAGCCTCAAAAGTAGGCACCATATGAGATTTTCCTTATTTACTCTTGTTTAGCACCACATCCAACCCCTTTACCATTTGGGTAAACCCTCATGTGTAAACAAAAGAGGTTTTAGTGTTTAACTCTGCTCTGGTTGCCTGTATATTCTGTCCATTGTTGCACCTTATATTCTCCAAACTTCAGTCTCACTCCTTTTGAAACTCTCAAGTGGAGGTGTTTTTCTCTAAATTTGACTATTATTATTTTTGAAATAGCTTATGGTAACAAACATGGCTTGGATATCACCACATATACCAGGCTGGCCTTAAAGTCATGGAGATCCAACTATCTTTGCCTTCTCTGAGTGCTTGGATTAAAGACATGCACCACCATGCCTGTGAATGATTATCATTTATTAATGAGATATTCCTTAATATTCTGTGGTTGTTTTGAGGTTTGGATTCTCATACCCACAGTTTTAAATGTTATCTGTAGTCTTTCTAAATATATCACAATTTCCCTAAAAAGGCAATTCAGGAGATACCATTTCCCTCTTCTATCCTCCTCTGCTTACTTGGTGTAGCCAAATATTATCAGGTCATGCTATGTTACATGTGTTCGATGATATCATGGTTTATTACCCCTGATATTGGACCCCAGGGTATATTTAAAAGTGTGGGTTTGGAGTTACCACATTGTTGCGTTCAAGCATGCTAGCTATATTCTTACACACACACACTCTCATACACACACCCACACACACACATCTACATGCCCATGAAGAGGTGCACACAAATGCTTACCAAGTAGAACAATGGTCCAGAATATTGGGGGCGACGGTGTGTGAGTTAAAACCTTAGGAAAGACCATGTTGTGTTAAAAAGAAAGTCACATTTGCCCAAACTGTCTGCTGTAAAATTTGCTGGTTTCATAAAGGAAATTATGGTAACATATTCTGCATTAGTGGCTCAGATGAAAATTCATAAAATTTAGTTTTTCAAATGCTCATTATTTTTCAGATTTCCAGGCATGGCCACATGTGTGCATATGCACACAAACAATCACAATAGATTCACTCGGATGTATGCCACCTTTCTGGGAAGTTCACATCGTGATACCTGATACTTATTGCCCATCATTACTTTCATCTCTGGTTCATGAATTTTCTACCAATCTGCCTCTGTGGAGAAAGGAAAAGTTAAAAAAGTATATACACACATGAAAAAAATGTGATCAGGATCCTACTTCCTTGAGGAAAAAAATTGTAGGCTATTTTAAAATGCCCAGTTTGATATGCATTGATCTATGCAACAGTTGTGAAATGGTAAGGTGGAGAACAAGTGAACTTAGATCTGTTGAGCAGAAGACAGAATCTGTGACCACATGGACCCTCAATGCACTCATCTCTTAAGAAAATGGCTGTTGTACTGAGGATACTGCTAGGACTCTTTTGCACATATATTAAAATACTTGTAAACATAGTTTTAAATATAGTCTAAAAATCTGTATTTCTCATGTAATATTAAAATTTGTATGAGGCCAAATGAAAGAAATCAAGACAATGGTTTATTTTCCTATTTTTTAAGTGTTTCACTATGTACTTACCATGTTTTTAACTCAAAATATTTTCTTATGCACCCTGACTCCTTCTTAGCAATATTTTTTGTTATTGTACAGATCTTGTCTATAGGGTTTGTTATACCATCTGTCAGTTAAATTTACAGGGTATGTATACCTGTTAAATAGTTCCACATCTGGAAGGATGTACACATTTTCCTCAGCGACATAGATATAGAGACCAATGGGAAAATGTAGCTGTAGAGAAGAATATCTGAGTAGTTATTAACTGGTAACTTCAGTACTGTCCTTTGTAAATAGGCTCATCCCACTTAAACTGCAGCAACCAAGTGCAAGCATACAAGTGCAAGCATTTGCATTAGTGATAAGGACAAAGGAGACTGGGGAAATGGAGGTGGTCCTTGTGGAGAAATGGATGGCAGTAATACCGGCAACCTAAGTGTTGTGCACACCTAATCATTTTATACTTTTAGTACTTATAAGACAAATGAAAAAAAAGGTATTGCAAAACTTCTGAGAATACTCAATTATTTTTAGTTGTCAAAGTTCAAAGACAACTAAAAATATGGAGTATCAGAAGGTCTACCAATACCTTAAACATAATACCTGAAAAATGCTATTCTGTCTAGAAATAATAAAATCCTAAATCACAAAAAGATAAGTGAAAAATTTTAAATCAGTAAAAATTTCTCCCCTTATTATTTGAAATTATTGAAGTTATATTATCTGAAATTATATATTTGAATATATTTAAAGGGGCAAAATCTGACTAAATTTTCTACTGCCCTTAGGTCTCCATCAACAGTTGACATCATCCCCAAGATGCTGAGATGATGCAGTTTGAGATTCATACCAGAAGGCTCCATTTTCATAATGAACCGTGGAAAGAGAATGATGTCTCATGTACTGCATGAAGACACATGCAGGTCCACATAGAGATCTTGAGGCCCCTCAGAGAGAAGGAAGCTCCAGAATAGGCTGTCTCTAATGTCATATATTTTCTTATAGTAGAATTTCAAATTAATCAATTTGAACTGTTTCCACTTTAAACTGAAAAAGATTTTTAACCAACTATGAATATATAGTAAAATATTCATTAAAATGCAGAACTGCCTGCCCTGAGAAGCCTCTTGTGGAGGCAGTCAGGGACATTGTATAACTACCCTCTATAGTATCCAGTCTACAAATCACAATAACAAAATGAAACCATTCACATAGATTTATGATGCAATATGTTCCTCATCAATTATGAGTTCTGTTTTATACACAGATCTTCAATGTTATCCAGTCCTGTATGCAGTAACAGTATGCAGTAAACACTGGCCGGGCTTAGAAGATTGACATCATGAGAGTGTTTTTAGTGGTGGGTCAATATAGGAAAGATAAGGTAAATGAGATGAAATTACTTTAGTTTCTCACTGACTTTGCTCTCCATGATGCCTTACACATCAAGGCAAACATACTCTGCATATTTCTGCTTTATTAATAACCCAGGTGAATGGATTCATTGTCCACTGGTACCACATGATTAGATATGTTCATTGATGGAACCAGTTCCTTATCTCACCATTTTTTCCCCTAAGTATTTCTTTATCTTCTGTGAGCCAAAGGAAAGACCATACATTGTTGGCACTATTTTGAACTGGACTGTCTGGATGTAGAAATTCTCAGGTAATGGTCATCTTCACAGTCATGGAGACACTATTTCTAAAACTCTATAGTAGTACATACTATTTCTATAGATTGTTCAGAAAATATTATGAGTTTACCCCTGACTTCCCAGTTTCCCATAGTCTTTCCCCAAGGACCATTTATGCAGCTAAGTTACATTTTAACTAAACCCAGTAGAAATTTTTGGATGAATTTACTAGATAACAGTGTACTATGTAATGCTGGTGTCTCCACATCACAGAGTTAAGTGATGTGTTGATTTCCCATGATCTTCAGCTATTATCTGACAAAGGAGCCAGGAGTGTGAGTTGATTGTTACAGTCTTCAGAGATGAAGATGATAATTATTGAAATAACAATGAGAACTCAAAAATGCTTTCATTTTTATACTTTAGTTCACTTTCTCTAAGCCCACTGTTGAGAACTTAACTGTGACACATACCTTTAATCACAGCACAAAAAGGGAAGATTATTGGATCTGCATCTGATCAGCCACTTCTTCTTTCTATGCATCCTCTCCTTACAACATGCAAGGGGTTCACACTGTCCCCATTCTCATCTCTAAACCTGTGCATTAAAAGCCTTTGTTACAGTAAAGAACCACACCTGACTGAGATCAGGAGGATTATGTGTCCCAGTAGAAAACACCAAGTCCTTTGAGGCAATAATCCAGCATAACACACACACACACACACACACACACACACACACACACACACACACACACATATATACACACGAAAGATTATTTCAATGATATAGTTGAGACTTCCACACTCTTATAAACAATGGATATAAACATAATTTACTGCCTTCCTCTGTGCTCTGAGTCCTTACCCTCTCACTCTCCCATGGAGAGTGACATTTTTCTCACTGAAGGTTGTCAGGTGGCAGTCTGAGTTCCCTTTTGAGAGTCAGACTGGACATTTCTGTCTGTGTTTGCAGGCAAGTGTTGACATTTTGAAGAAAAAAAGTAAATAAAATTCATATACAAATCAGCACTAAATGTAATGAATGATGTGATTTAATGGCAAGAGCTATTGTAAGCTCTCCTTATCCTGTGATATAAAATGAAATTTAGCATTGTGACATATTATTTGACCATTGGAAAATATTAATACAAATTATTAAAAGTTTCAAAGTCATCAAAAATTGTCATGAAAGCTGCATAGTTATTCTCATCTAATTTTGATGAAACTAATATTTGCCCTATTTATTACAAAATATTTAAATTAATTAATTTAACCCTTTTCAAGTCATATGTCATTTTGGCAATGTCACAATTTACTTCTATCAAAAGTAGGTGCAACAAAACTTGGAGTTAAAAGTTGAGTACTAGTGGGGAAGATATGAGTAGAGTACCAAATACTTATTGCACAAAAAATCAGTACCTGAATATCTAAGGTTTTGTTTATGTAGAATAAGAATGATAGAGAGAATAACTGTCACTCTTGAGCGGGACATTCTCTCTATTGTCTTCAGTGACTAGACAAACTGCTGTCTGTCGCAGTTAACATACAGTACATGTTGATTCAGCCTTAGACATTAGAGTTCATAGATTTTGCATATATTTTTCCTGAGTTAAAACTTTATTGCTTGAATTTAATTATAATTTAGATCTTAACAGTTATGATTCTGGAAAGGAGATATAGAACCAGGAGATTTCTCTTAGTTTTATGGGAATTGGACAACCAAGTTATTTATTTCTTTCTTACAGGTCCTGCCCTTCACAATGACAGAATAAGAACCAATATGTGAAATGTGATAATTCCATTTAGCTTGAGAACATATTTCAGCTTCTCCTGCATCTACGTTCATCCATAACTAACTATGGCCAAGAAAATGCAAAGAACATTTAGTTAAATTAGATCATGTTTGTTGGTCTCATTTATTATGCTACGGAAATCTTATTCAGAAAGTCTTCTGTATGTCTCTATAATTTGAAGTAAAGCCCCGAGTTTTTCTTCTAATGGTATCATTGTATCAGGTCTATCATGAGGTCCTTGACCAATATGTGAGTTTTTTGCAGCATAAAAGATAAGGACTGAATTCCTTATCTACATTCTTAAGATCAGTTTTCCCAACACCATTTGTTAAATATTACTCCCCCTTTTTAATGCTTATATAATTACATCTTCATAATAATTGTACTTGATTAAGTGGCTGTATGATCATGGATTTATAATTGAGTCCATAGTTCTATTCTACTGTTAACTGTTTTTGAAACAGTACCATGCTATTTTTATTACTATATAGCTCTGCAGTGTAATTTGAACTCAATTATAATGATACCTCATGTAGTTAGTATCTTCACTTTTTTAAAAAAGATTTCTTTGGATAACTTCATTATTTTGTACCTTTACACAAACTTTCAGATTTTTTTCTGTCTATGAAGAATGGTATTTTTTTATTATGTTTGCATTGAATTTGTAAGATTGCTTTAGGGAGGCAGTCATTTCCAAAATGCTGGTTCTTTGATTCCTTGTGCATGGGAGGTCTTTCCATCTTCTAGTGTCTTCTTCAATTTCTTACTTCAGTGCCTTAAATTTTTGCTGTACAGGAGGACTTTCATTTTATTGGTTAAGCTTATTTCCAGATATTTTAATTTGGGGGTAGCTATTGTGAATGCAATTATTTTCCTGACTTCTCTTTCAGTATATTTTTCTTTAGTGCATAAAGAAGCTATTGATTTATGCATGTTACTTTTGTTTTCTGCAACTTTACAATACTCAGGGACTTTTTGGTAGGGTTGTTGTGCTCTGTTTGGAGACGTATTGTCCTGACTTTTATTGATTGTTTTTTATGCTGTTGTTGTAGGAAGGCTGCTTGTCTGTCCCAGCCACTTAGGACCAAAATAATTGCATAGAAACCACATGATTTAAAACACTGCTTTACCCATTAGCTCTAGCTTCTCATTGGCTAACTCTTATATATTAATTTAACCCATTTTTATTAGTCTGTATATCACTACATAGCAGTGGCTTACCGGCAAAGTTAGAGCATGCCTGTCTCTGGTGGATGCTCCACGGCTTCTCCCTGACTCCACCCTTTTTTCTTCTAGCATTCAGTAAGTTTTCCCTGCCTAGCTAAGTTCTGCCCTGCTGTAAGTCCAAAGCAGATTTTTTATTCATTAATGGTAATCACAGCATACAGAGGAAAATACCACATCACCTCCCCCTTTCTGTTTAAATAAAAAAGAAAGTTTTAACTTTAACATAGTAAAATTACATATAATAAACAATTATCAAGCAAGAATTATAGTTATAATATTTTTATCTAATTTACCTATAACTATAAATTCTTCAACTCCATCAAAGACTCCAAAAGGATATAATATTACATAAGCAAACATTAAGTACATTGCAAACAACTTCTAACACTCTAGAAATAACAGAGACATCTTACTGCCTGGACAGTCACCCAAACTCCTTCTGTACCATTGGGGCATCCATCTTCAGCCTACTGCTCCATAGTATCCAGCAGACTTTTCCATGAAGCAGGAAATTTTAAAGACAGTTCCACCTATATTGGCAGTTTTTCAGTCATTTTCTTCTGTGTCCTGCAGAATGTCTAGCAGACTCATGAAGCAGGAACCCCGAAGAATTGTCTCACCTTTAGGTAAGTTTACCAGTCATTTCTCTGCAGGTCTTGCATGTCCAGTTCATCAAGCAGTCCAGGCAACAGCAGTTTCTCGCCCAAATGGCTAACCAACTCCATAAGGAGCCTCTTCGATGCCCATCTTCCTCTTGAAGTAGATTGGTGCTACCAGGAACAGATGTTTCTCACTGTCATGAAAAGTCCTAAATTTTTAAGCATTTTAAATGCCATATTCTGTAGTCTTTGAAAGGTTTGAAAAATGTCTATCAATCTCAATCAATCAATGTACAGAAATATATCTCTGTACATCTAGAAAACCTAAGTAGCATGATTACATGCTTGACTCTCATGGATGAGTAGCCATTAGCCTATATTTCTTAATTATACATTACATTACATTTTAAAATGAGCTACACAAACACAATACCTTAATCAAGAGCAGATTATATATATAATAAAATTGACCTTAAATTTGTATCAATAAAGCAAGATTCATACCAATGCAAAGTATCCATCTCTATAGCATATCTTCCTTTAAATGTAGAGAAACATTTATAAACAGTATTTGATAATTTGAGTGTAGTTCTCTAGACTACATCCTGCTGATTGGGGGCACTGTTAATAAGGTTTTTCATGGTGTATTCTATGTGCTAGGTTCATCTCAGTCAGCAGTTGAGCAAAGTAAATTTTTTGGGGGGGGGCTTTTCACAGCAACCTTTCAGGGGTTCTTGGTCCATCAAATCATATTAGTCTAGAAGCAATCCACAAGTTCTCATCCTCTGTAGAAACAAAAGAAGAACCTCTTTTCCCAAGTAACATATCCTTAGACCCAAACTCTGAAGTCAATGATACCTTTATAATATACATGCTGGTTTAGCATAACAGTCCAGACAATAAAATGTCTCTCTGTAGTTAGCTCCTTCACTGCCAAAAATTTAAAGAAAACATAATAATATTCATAATCTAGACTCTCTTTGTATATTTCATCTTTACGTGGCTTTTCTTATTCTGTTACTTTTTAATATTTATTTTATTATCTTTACTCCTTAATCTATGATTGTCTTACTTTGTCTCTTTAAAGACTTTGCTTTTTATTTTTAAAATTATATGTTTGTTTTTAGAACTCTTTATACTCTTTTTCTTCTCTCTCCCAAGCCTATGTACAGTTATCCAACACTGTGACCCATTTAGAGGTCTTTTATGTCTGAATCTGTCCTATTGTATATCTGTAATTCTTTACTGTCCAGGAGCACTTTTTTTTAAATTTACTTATTTATTTATTTATAAAAATTTCCACTTTCTCCCCTCCTTCCAATACCCTCCCATTACCCCCACTCCCTCTTCTCCTCCCTCTCCAGTCCTAAGAGCAGTCAGGGTTTCCTGCCCTGTGGGAAGTTCAATGCTAAGCACTTCTTAAAAACTTAAGCTGTGGCATTGCTAGGGTATATGCAGCATCTTTGCTTGCTCTGCCCAGTTCATCACGGCAGAAGTCTGTTCAACACTTCTTCTTTTTTTTTTTTGTAATTTTATTAAATTATAAAAAGTTTCCATTTACGCCCCTCCTCCCAACGCCCTCCCACTCCCCCCCTCCCTCTCCTCCTCCCTCTTTGTCCCCTAGGGAAGTCAGGGTCTCCTGCCCTGTGGGAAGTCCAAGTTCCTCCCCCCTCACTCCAGGTCCAGGAAGGTGAGCATCCAAACAGACTGGATCCCAAAAATCCAGTATATGCAGAGGAAACCAGTCCCAGTGTCATTGTCAATGGCTTCTCAGAAAGACTGCAGGCCAGCCACATTCAGAAAATCCAGCCACATTCAGAGAATCTGGTTGGATCACATGCTCGTTCAGTCACGGTCCATCTGGCCTTGGTAAACTCTCATTAGATCCGACCCCTTGTATCAGTGGGTGATAGTATCCCTCGCAGTCCTTCGTCATTTTCTTCCTCCTTTTGCTCCTCGTTTGGATCTTGGGGGGCTCAGTTCGGTGCTCCAACGCGGGCCTCCATCTGTATCGTCATCCAACGCCAGATGAGGGATCTGGGACTCTTGACTATTTCCTACCTCCTGGCGGATAGGTAAATAATCTTCATCAGGTTCGTCTTCTTATTTAGCTTCTCTAGGATCACGAATAATAGGCTCAAAGACTTTTAATTATGGTTAGAACTTCTTAAAATGCTAAGCGCTTCTTAAAAACTTAAGATGTTGCATTACTAGAGTATCTATGGCATCTTCTGCTTGCTCTGCCCATTTCATCACGGTGGAAGTCTGTTCAGTGACTCTGAGATTTCCAGGTGGGAGTCATCCTCACCACCTAAACTCTGGGTAGCACCATGCTGCATATAACCCTTTTTTTCTGAGTAAAAGCTAAATCCACCATGCCGCGCACTGCATGGCCTGGAAATAGCTGTGTATGGTGGCAGGAATCCCCAGGTTCTCCTGCTTGTGCACACCTAGTAGACCTGATTCCACCACCTGCCCAGGCAGGGACCACTGAGCTGTGGGCATAGTCTCAGCTACTTTCCTCATGACCCTGAATGAGCATACAGGCACCAGATGCCATTCAAATACCGCCACACTGATTTCCACAGTGGCTGAACAAGTTTGCATTCCCACCAAAAATGGATGAGTGTTCCCCTCATTTCACATCCTCTCCAGCATAGGCTTTGCTTTACAGAAGCTTCTCAGTTTCAGTAGGTCCCATTTATTCATTGTTTCTCTTATTGTCTGCGCTCCTGGGGTTCTGCTTAGGAAGTGGTCTCCTGTGCCTATATCTTTTTTTTAAAGTAATTTTATTAAATTATAAAAGTTTCCATTTCCGCCCCGCCTCCCAACACCCTCCCACTCCCCCCACTCCCTCTCCTCCTCCCTCTTTGTCCCTAAGGGCAGACAGGGTTTCCTGCCCTGTGGGAAGTTCAAGCTCCTCCCCCTCCCTCCAGGTCCAGGAAGGTGATAATCCAAACAGACTGGATCCCCAAAATCCAGTATATGCAGAGGAAACAAGTTCCAGTGTCATTGTCAATGGCTTTTCAGAAAGACTCCGGGCTAGCCACATTCAGAGAATCCAGCCACATTCAGAGAATCTGGTTGGATCACGTGCTCGTTCAGTTCCAGTCCAACTGGCGTTGGTAAGCTCTCATTAGATCCGTCCCCTTGTATCAGTGGGTGATAGCATCCCTCGCAGTCCTTATTTCTTTTTTCATTTTCTTCGTCCTTCTGCTCCTCATTTGGACCTTGGGGGGCTCAGTCCCATGCTCCAATGTGGGTCTCCATCTGTATCGTCTTCCATCTCCAGATGAAGGACCTATGGTGATAAGCAAAATATTCATCAGTATGGTTATGGGCGAAGGCCGGTTCAGGCACCCTCTCCTCTGTCCAGAGAACAATCTGGGGATCTCTCCTTGGACCTGGGATCCCATATATAATCAAGTCTCCTGTAATCCCAAAAATGACTCCCTTAGTTGAACTATATTCTTCCCTGATCCCATATTCATTCTTCCTCCCTCCCCCACATCCCGGTCCACCAAGCTTTGCCCATTCCTCCCCTATTCCCTTCTTTCTAACCGTCTCCCCTTCCAACAACCCTCCTACCCCCCCCCCATGCACCCGAGGTTACCTGGGACTCTTGTCTATTTCCTACCTCCTGGCGGATAGCTAAATAATCTTCATCAGGTTCATCTTCTTATTTAGCTTCTCTAGGATCATGAATAACAGGCTCAAAGACCTTTAATTTTGGTTAGAATCCACTTATGAGTGAATACATACCATGTTCCTCTTTTTGGGTTTGGCTTACCTCACTCAGGAAAGCGTTTTCTATTTCCATCCATTTGCATGCAAAATTCAAGATGTCATTGCTTTTTACAGCTGAGTAAAACTCTAATGTGTATATGTTCCACACCTTTTTTAACCATTCTTCTATTGAGGGGCACCTAGGCTGCTTCCAGGTTCTGGCTATTACAAATAGTGCTGCTATGAACATAGTTGAACAAATGCTTTTGCAGTATGTTAGGGAATCTCTAGGGTATATTCCCAAGAGTGGAATTGCTGGGTCCTGAGGGAGGTTGACTCCCAGTTTCCTGAGAAACAGCCAAACTGATTTCCACAGTGGCTGCACAAGTTTGCATTCCCACCAACAATGGATGAGTGTTCCCCTCATTCCACATCCTCTCCAGCATAGGCTATCAGTGGTGTTTTTGAGTTTGGCTATTCTGACAGGTGTAAGATGATATCTCAAAGTTGTTTTGATTTGCATTTCCCTAATCGCTAAGGAGGTTGAGCATGACCTTAAGTGCCTTTTGGTCATTCGAAATTCATCTGTTGTGAATTCTCTGTTCAGATAAGTACCCCCATTTTTTAATTGGGTTAATTAAGGTTTTAGTGTCAAGTTTCTTGAGTTCTTTGTATATTTTGGAGATCAGACCTTTGTCTGATGAGGGGTTTGTGAAGATCTTCTCCCAATCGAAAGGTAGCCTTTTTGTCTTACTGACAGTGTCCTTTGCTTTACAGAAGCTTCTCAGTTTCAGTAGGTCCCATTTATTCATTGTTTCTCTTATTGTCTGCACTCCTGGGGTTCTGCTTAGGAAGTGGTCTCCTGTGCCTATATCTTGTAGAATACTTCCCACGTTCTCTTCTATCAGGTTCAAAGTGGTCGGATTAATGTTGATGTCTTTAATCCATTTGGACCTGAGTTTTGTGCATGGTGATAGATATGGATCTATTTTCATTTTTCTAAAGGTTGACATCCAGTTATGCCAGCACCATTTGTTAAAGATGCTATCCTTCTTCCATTGTATACCTTTAGCTCCCTTGTCAAAAATCAGGTGTTCATAAGTTTGTGGGTTAATATCCGGGTCTTCTATACGATTCCATAGGTCGACTTCTCTGTTGTTATGCCAATACCAAGCTGTTTTCAACACTGTTGCTCTGTAATAGAGTTTGAAGTCAGGGATGGTAATGCCTCCAGAAGTTCCTTTATTGTATAAGATTGTTTTGGCTATCTTGGGTTTTTTGTTTTGCCATATAAACTTGATTATTGTTCTCTTAAGTTCTGTGAAGAAGTTTGATGGGATTTTGATGGGAATTGCATTGAATCTATGGATTGCTTTTGGTAGAATTGCCATTTTTACTATGTTGATTCTCCCAGTCCAAGAGCAGGGGAGGTCTTTCCATTTTCTGGTATCCTCCTCAATTTCTTTCTTCAAGGACTTAAAGTTCTTGTCAAATAGGTCTTTCACATCCTTGGTTAGAGTTACCCCAAGATATTTTATACTATTTGTGGCTATCATGAAAGGTGATGTTTCTCTGATTTCCCTCTCTACTTCTTTGTCCTTTGTGTATAGGAGGGCAACCGATTTTTTGGAGTTGATCTTGTATCCTGCCACATTACTAAAGGTGTTTATCAACTGTAGGAGTTCTTTGGTAGAGTTTTTGGGGTCGCTTATGTACACTATCATATCGTCTGGTTTTTTTATTGTGTCCCAGATTTCTTGAATGTTTTGTGATGAGAATTTGTTGGATCTGCTGTTTTCTTTGATCAGAGCATTTATTTTCTCTATGGTATCTTCAGACTCTGAGATTCGTTCTTCCATCTCTTGCATCCTATTGGTTATGCTTGATTCTGTAGTCTCTGTTCGTTTACCTAGATTTTCCATATCCAGCCGGCCCTCGTTTTGTGTTTTCTTTATTGCCTCCATTTCAGTTTTCAATTCTCGAACTGTTTCCATTACCTGTTTGATTGTTTTTTCTTGGTTTCCCAGTGTATCATTCACGGATTTACTCATTTCTTCGAACTTTTTGTTATACTTATCAACCATTTCTTTACTCATTTCTTCAACCTTTTTGTTGTATTTCTCATCCATTTCTTTAAGGGAGTTATTCATATCCTCTTTAAGGGACTCTATTGCTTTCATAATGGCACTTTTTTCCACTTCTTCTCAATTAAGAGGTTCAGGTCCTTCTATCGAAGTGTCGTTGGGATCTGGTGTTTTCATGTTGTGTTTGAGATTGTTTGGAGGAGTTCTTGCCTTGGCGTCTGCCCATCTCTTCCTTCAAATGCTCTCTATTGGATCTTCTCGTACCAAGTCAGGTTCCCTTGTTGGGCAGGGACTTCACTGACAGAAGGCCTACCTTTCCTCAGGCAGTCTATTGAAACACAGGCACTCCCTCCTGCCAGGTTGCACTCACAGCCCAGGTCCAGCGTGCAAGGGAGCAGCTCTGGGGAGATCTTGTGTCCCCAGGGGGAAGGGGGGAAGAGAGGAAGTTGTCCCTGGATGAATGCTGGGATGGGATTCGGGAGAACTCAGCAGGGTGGAGCCACCACTGCAGGGTGACCAGAAAGTAGAGGGGAGCGGGAAAAGTCTGAATTTCTCCTAGCTGAAGCCTTCGGGCCGGGAGCAAACGGGTGAGAGAAATTTTGAAACTCACTTACCTTCCTCATTTGCCTACTTGCTTCTCAGTCAGCTTTGGCTGGTAGGTTCCCAGAGAAAGGCAGCTGGAGTTGGGTCTGGAATAAGAGGATTAATGGAGGAAGGAAGATTGGAGAATGTTGTGAGGAGCTGTGGGCAGGCCTGATTTTCACCTCACCCGACTCCCGCACAGCTAGCTTAGCCCCAGAAATAACAACACGCAAATTGTATTCATTTAAACACTGCCTAGCCCATTATCTCTAGAGAATTAGTTACTGGCTAACTCTCACATCTTGATTAACCCATTTCTAATAATCTGTGTAGCACCACAAGGTGGTGGCTTACCGGAAAAGAGTCAGCATGTCTGACCTGGTGGCTGGCTTCATGGCTTCTGCCCCATTGCCCTCTTCCCAGCATTCTGTTCTGTTTACTCCACCTATCTAATTTTCTGTCCTATCAAAGGGCCAAGGCAGTCTCTTTATTGACCAATGAAAATAACACAATAGACAGATAACCCTCCTCCGTCATTTCCCCTTTTTCTGTTTAAGCAAAAAAGAAAGGCTTTCATTTTAACATAGTAAAATTCCACATAACAAAACAGTTATCAAGCAAGAATTACAGTCACAATATTTATAACTATATCTTTATCATAATAATGGAAAACTATAACTATGACTATCCATTCTTCAACTCCATCAAAGACTCCAGAAGGATATATTACCTAAGTAAACAAGAAGTAAGCAACTTCCAAAACTCTAGAAATGACAGAGACATCTCGCTGCCTGGACAGTCACCCAAAGTTCCTCTGTATCGTTGGGGCATCCATTTTCGGCCTTTAGGTCCATAATATCCAGCAGACATTTCCATGAAGCAGGAAATTTCAAAGGCAGTTCAGTCACTATCTACTGTGTCCTGCAGAGTGTCTCATAGACTCTTTCATGAATCAGGAACCCCGAAAGATCATCTCACTTTTAGGCAAGTTCAGCAGTCCTCTCTCTGCGGGTTCTCTGTGTACAGTTTATATAACAGTCCAGGCAAGAGCAATCTCTTGCCCAAATGGCTAACCAACTCCATAAGGAGCCTCTTCGATGCCCATCTTCCTCTTGAAGTAGATTGGTGCTGCCAGGAGCAGACGTGTCTCATTGTCATGAAAAGTCCTAAGTTATTAAAACATTAAATGCCATGTTCTGTAGTCTTTGAAAGATATGAATGTCTATCTGAAATATATCTATGCACTTCTAGAAAATCAGACTAACATTACTATAAGCTTGACTATTATTGATGATTATCCATTAACAACCTATATTTTTAATTATACATTGCATTTTTATATGAACTACACAATCAAAATCAGAAATATATACACATATAACAAAATTGACCTTAAAATCCATACCAATGCAAATTATTTATATCTATATCCTATCTCCCTTTAAATGTCAAAGAACATTTATAAGCAATATCTGGGAATATGGACGTAGTTATTTCTCTCCAAACTTCTTCCTGCTGTATAGGGGCGCTGTTAATCAGGTCTTTCATGGTATAACCTGTCTGTCAGGTTCATCTCAGTTGGCAGTTGAGTGAAGTAATTTTTTAAGGGTGTTCACAGAAACCTTTCAGGAGGGCGTGGTCTATCATACCATATTGGGATAGAAGCATTCCACAGGGTCTCATCCTCTGTGAAAACAAAAGAAGAACCTCCTTTCCAAAGTATCATATCCTTAGATCCAAATTCAGAAGTCAAGGTATTTTCAACATATCTATCTTGGATTAGTTCAGCAACATTTATAAACAAATATCTTTTAGCAGCTGTTGCTCCTTCCTCAGCATTCAAACAATTCAAAGAGAGCATAATAGCATAGATTCTCTGTGTATTTTCCATCTTTATGCAGCTTTATTTTAACCTCTATTTCTTTTATTTTTACTTTTACTTTTTGAGACAGGTTCTCTGTATATCTACAGAGAACTCTGTAGATCTACAGAGAATAACTCTGTAGACCAGGCTGTCTTTGAACTCACAGAGTCCCACTGTCTCTGCCTCCCCAGTGCTAGGATTAAAGGTGTTTGCTACCACACCTTGAACTCACAGAGATCTGTCTGTCTCTACCTCCCAGGCATTGGGATTAAAGGTGTGCACTACCACACTTTAAAGTCACAGAGGTCAATCTACCTCTGCCTCCCAGGCATCGGGATTAAAGGTGTGTACCACCACACCCAACTACTTTCTTTCTTCCTTTTTTACTTTAAGAACTTTAACTTTTAGCCTGCATATATTTTTAACACACTGTAAAATATTTAGAGGTTTTCTTCATCTTTGAATCTCTCTCTACTGTATATCTCTCTTTTTCTGACCACATGAGTCTTTAAGGAGAGGATTAAAGCCATGGCTTTGATGGCTAGATCCAGCCCATTTCTTAACTTTCCAGACTCATGGCTGAGATACCAGCCAGAGCTGTGTTCACTGCCACAACTCTATGGTGTTTCAAGGTCCTTGCTAGCAAGCAAGCTGTAGTATTCTGCTCACAGACCACACTCAGTTGGACAGCCTGCCTAAAAGAGTCAGAGTTTGCCCTGGCAGGACAGCCCAGAAAGCCAGCATTTTAAAACAGCGCAGCTTTTTTTCTGCTATGGCTGAAAACTGAAAAGCATGCATTCAGTTTTTCACCAACACCGTTTAAGTGTTTCGAGGCAGGACCTATTAATGAGCTACAAAGTTTTGCAGCTAAAGCTGAGTCAGGAAGTCTCCCTTAGATGAGAGTGCTTGCTTGCCTCTAGCAAGCAGAGCAGACCTGAGAAATTGCTGCTACCAACAAAACATGCTTTACTCTATTCTTTCCCAAGCTTTCTCAAGCTTTCTGTGGATTCAGTTATCCACATCTGGGTGCCATATGTTGTGAGGAGCTGTTGACAGGCCTACTTTTCACCTCACCCAACTCCCGCACAGCTAGCTTAGCCCCAGAAATAACAACACGCAAATTGTATTCATTTAAACACTGCCTGGCCCATTATCTCTAGAGAGTTAGTTACTGGCTAACTCTCACATCTTGATTAACCCATTTCTAATAATCTGTGTAGCACCACGAGGTGGTGACTTACCAGAAAAGAGTCAGCATGTCTGACCTGGTGGCTGGCTTCATGGCATCTGCCCCATTGCCCTCTTCCCAGCATTCTGTTCTGTTTACTCCACCTATCTAATTTTCTGTCCTATCAAAGGGCCAAGGCAGTCTCTTTATTGACCAATGAAAATAACACAATAGACAGATAACCCTCCTCCATCAGGAGAAGAAGCTTTGTATGATCGGCAGAGATGGGGCAGAGAGGAGGTAGAAGCTTTATCATGTGATCTGCGACAGAGATGGTGGGGGAGACAGGAAGATTAGATTTGCTGGAGAGGAGGGAGCCTTGAGGATCCACAGTTAGAATACTTTTTTCCTGGCAGGAATAGCTTGTTAGTTCCTTGAAAATGCTTACTGGATTTGGTAACTGGGATAAAGTGATGAGTGGGGAAGAAAGATTGGAGGGGAATATCTGTGTTTTCCAATGGGGATG
The DNA here is from genome assembly GCF_982192425.1 of Myodes glareolus. NCBI lineage: Eukaryota > Metazoa > Chordata > Mammalia > Rodentia > Cricetidae > Myodes > Myodes glareolus. The sequence goes on along the minus strand of NC_142043.1, from coordinate 72,613,646 downwards.
GGAACAGGGATAGAGATGAGGTTTAAAAAAGTGGTCTGCTATAGAGCTGAGAGAGTGAAAAGGGTTTGGATTTGAAGAAGAAGAGGGAGAGACTAAGATCTGACTAGCTTACCTGTTTTCCTGGCCTGTAGGACCAGCTTTTCCCAGGGAATACTTGCTAATGTTAGACACTGGGATAGTGGGATGGGTTGGGTGAAGAAATATTATAGAAGGTCTTCATGGTCTGTTGGGTTGGGAGTCAGAGAGGAGGGGACAACTACAGTAGGTGTTCTGCTGCAGACCTGGGATGAGCCTGGGGATGGGACTTGGGGCAATGGAGGAAGACGTGAAGGTATTCAGTTAACCAACCTGCTTCCCTGGCCTGAATGGTTTGCAGGTCCCAAAATAACGACATTTTTGACATTAAAAAAATGTCATGGAAACTCTTGAAAATATTTCTCAAGTTTCCATTAATATTCTAAAACAAATAGTTTCAAATTAAAATTTCAATGTATTGCAATATTTACACATTTTTAGTATACACAATTTACAAAAGACATATAGTATCTGACACTATGAAATAAAGATGTGGACTAATATAAGACCATTATATAGTTACTAGGAAATAAAGATTAGTGTGATATATGTTTGGATAGAAAGCAGAAGTCATGGGGGCATCAGGGACTAGAGTTCGTAAAACTTCTGAGATATAGCAAAGCAATTTAGATTGTCATCGTGAACTAAAATATAATAGAATACTTTCTACTGTATTGATCTCTTTACTTGTATCCCTTAGAATTTGAAATAATTTCAGAATTAGTAATTAGAACATATCCCTGAATGCAAAGGTACCTTTAAACTTACGAAGATATTCAATATAAGTTGTAATTGGACCTTCTCTCCTGCCTGTCTGTTCCTGAACGAATACTCAGAGGATAAATATTAATTATAATTGTTTTGGTAATGGCTCAGGCATATTGCTGACAAGCTCCCACAATTAAATTAACTAATTTTTACTAATCTGTGTATTACCATGTGGCTGTAGCTTACCGGGAATGCTCTGGCATCTTTTTTTCTTTAGTGCCTCCCAGACTTCAGCTTTTTTTTCTGTTTGGATTTCCTGCCTAGCCATATTCTGCCCTGCTCTAGTCCAAAACAGCTTTATTCAACAATCAATAAAAGCAATATTCATTCACAACACGCAGAATGACATCCCAGACCAATAAGTCAGACAGAAAATTGTATCAATGTTTGTTTGTTTACTCTGGTTCTATATGCATGCTTATTAGTGAATAATTCTGTGTGGTTCTGTTACCTATTCCTGCTCAGAACTTTTCTCAAGCCCAGAGTTCTCCTCAGTGCTGCTTTGACTTCCTTGTTCTGTAAACTATAGATGATTGGGTTCAGATTGGGTGACAGTGGGATGTCACCACTGTATAGAAGAGGGCCAAGAGTTTATCCATTCCCGGTGAGTGACTAGCCTTGGGCCTCAAGTAGGTAATAGATCCTGAGCCATAGAAGAGTGTGACTACGAGTAGGTGTGAGGAACAGGTAGAGAGAGCTTTATGGCGTCCCTCGGGTGAAGGCATCATCAGCACTGCAATAAGAATCCTGACATAGGAGGAAATATCAGTAAAAATGGGCTGAATATGCAGAGGACTGCCGCCACAAAGACGGCAGCCTCGTTTTGGGATGTGTCTCCACAGGCAAGTGCCAGGAGGGGTGGAAGGTCACAGAAAAAGTGGTCTATCTCACAGGGCCCAAGGAAGTCCAAAGAAAAAATAAAATTGGTCTGTCCCAACCCTACTATGCATCCCATTCCCCATGAAACCATTGCCAAATGAGCATATACCCAACGACTCATTCGGGCTGCATAGTGGAGTGGGGAGCATATGGCCATGCAACAGTCGAAAGCCATGGCTGTCAATCGACTGCACTCAGTTATTGCAAAGAATATGAAGAAAAACATCTGTGTGGCACAACCCTCCCGAGAGATCCCTCGGGACTCACTCACAAGACTCTGCAACATCTTGGGTATGACAGAGCAAGTGTAGCCAATCTCCAGGAGAGACAAGTTGGCCAGGAAAAAGTACATGTGTGTGTGCAGGGCTGGACTGTTAAAGATGGCAAGGGCTATGAGTGCATTGCCTGTCAGTGATACCAAGAACATGAGGAGGATGAGGGTGAACAGGAGGAAGCACTCTCCAGGAACCTCAAAGAACTTGGCAAATGCAAAGTGTTTGACAGACAAGCTGTTCTCCTGCCACAGGGAGCAGTTGACACTCATCTCCTGGAAGAGAGAAGAGCAAGTCATCAGAGGGATTCTTGCAGATGGGGAAAATTATTCTGTTTAATACTTGAGATCCTCAGTTAAGTCAGAGATGGAATGTCTAGCTTCAGTCATAAAATTAAAATTTGCAAACAAGTATTTATCCTCACAGAGTTTCATATCTAAACCTTTCTCTTCTTACCACATCAGGTGATTTTCCAACGTGTACTGAGCATTATACCAAGTGACAGAGGACTTAGAGCAGGTACTTTACCCTTGTATTCCCAGCCCCGATGAAGCTGAGGCATAAAGCTTACCATGGGTTTGAGTTCAGCCTCACCTATGAAGTAGTTATCAGCCAAATTAAAAGAAAAGGGAAACATCAATCATGGCTCAATTCTTTTTGCACACTTTTCATTGATGAGTTATCAATGTCACCCTGAAAACCTGCTCTCACACCAACTCGTATGTATTTCCTATTGTCATAGATACCCTCTCCCCAACCCATCTCAGAGTGTATTAGGGCCAGAGTAGTCTCTGATTTCTATTGTTAATATTCAGATGTATGCCTTAAAAATATCATTCCCCCAAATATGATTCATATTTTTGTGAAGGTAAAATAAAATCAAATAGACCTTCAATAAATAAATGATTGCTGTAATGCATAGAATTAAAGGCAGGGCACATACTGACATATGAGCAGTTTAATGAGGGCAGCAGAGATGTTTCTTAAGAAAAGATGAATAAGTTGAGAAATGAGAGGGAAGTAGGGTTAACCAAAGAGCACCGCAGCTCCTCAATGCACAACTGTGTGCACTGCTAAGACAGCTTCATTATGACGGCTGATTTCTGTGTCTTTTTTTTTCTCTTTGGTTTTTCAAGACAGCATTTCTCTGTAGCTTTGTAGTCTATCCTGTAACTAGCTCTGTAGACTAGGCTGACTTCGAACTCACAGACATCCACCTGCCTCTGCCTCCTGGGATTAAAGATGTGTGCCACCATCATCCAACAATTTCTGTATTTTAATAGTTTACATCTTTTAATAGAGTATGCTTTCTTAGTGAGTGTATCATTGCTAGCACACTAAATTTCTGTTTTTTCTTAATATTATTTATAAGATTCTATGAATCAGGGCATTGATTTAAATAAAGAAAAAAGAGTAAAAGAGATGTGTTCTTGGTATGTGGTTAAGGTTGGCATCAAATTCCCAATTTCCCTGCCTCAGTTTCCTAAATGGTGGGATTCCCTGAGTGAGTCATCGTCCCTGGCATGATAGAAATTTCTCTTTAACCTTTTCCTCAATGGACCTCACATTACGATCCCATCAAACTGCTTGCATTTTGCACGTGTAGTTTTTATACACTTCATTTTCTCTTTGCTCACTTTCTCACTGGGAGGCTGCTGTGGCCTTGCTTCATTGTCTGGTAAACTCTTCAGTTCCAGCATAACTTTGTCATTTTTCTGGAAATCACACAATTCTTCCACCTAGCAGTCATACTTCATGCTTTTCACATTAAAACTGCTAAAATAGCATCTACCACTGTGGTGGTGATTACATCCCATTTATTTCTGAGTACAGCCTTCTACAGAGACTGTGTATGGACTTCACTTTTCTATCATTACACCTGCCATCTTTACCAATCCGTAAATTCTTACGTAATGAGAAGTTTCAGTGTTTACCTTACTCTGCCTCCTTAGATATTCTGCCTATTACTTCCCATTATATCCTCTGGAGTTCAACCTCATGGTCCTCAAATATTTCACGTTCAGCCTACTCGTTTATCTCTCGGTCTGGTATTTTTTCCTTTCAAATGAGCTGACCCTTACTGTTTTGTGTGGTATATGAATTTTTTTTTCTGCCAAAAATCTTAATAAACCTTTTTTTTTTTTCAACAAGAGCGAAATAGGAGATACTTTCAACCAATCGGTCCTCCCTCTACTCACTTGATAAACCAAGTATCACCAGGTCATGCTATGTTGTATGTGAGTAGATCACGTCATGGTTGATCCACAAACCAAATGTGAGCTTTAGAGTTTCCAAATTATTTTAAATAATCATATTAGCAATGTTAATTTAAACATATAAGGCATGTATATGTATATACATGTCACATATACTTGTATGCCTGTATATCCATGCAGAAACACACACAGATGCATCAGAGTAGAATAAGGGTTCACTCTGGGAAGACTGTGTATCAGTTAAAATCTTAGTATAGACAACAATGTGGATAACACTTTTGTTTAAACTCTGTTTCTTAATTTGACCACTTATAAAATGGATTGAGAAAAATTGTATTTCTCATGAGGTTGCTTCAATGAGAATTAAGTTAATTTCCAAGAGTTACTTTTAAAGTTGGTCAAGTGGTGAATTTTTTCTAGCTACACAGGACATGAACATGGTTGAATGTCTACACACAGCCATACTATATTTACCTTTGTGTACACTCTATTTGGGGGGAATTTCGCACCACAATCCATAATCTTTGCTCCTATTCATTAATTGCTCTCTAAATTATAGTTTTTATTATTTTGGACAATGGAAAAGCAAAAATAATTAGAATATGTGTACACATATAAAAATGGTGCCTAAATCTTCTATCCTGAGGGGATATGGCTGTGTGTAATAAATTATTGAATCTGTTAGATAGATATTCACCGATACATTTACAGATTCTAAACGCTTAAGTAGAGTGAACAATACATGGGTTGACTTAAAGTTCTAATGAACATAAAGCAGGAAGTCAGGAATTACTTGGAATCTCAGGGGACTCAGCTCATGTAAATATAGCCAAAAACACAGAGTATTCTGCTGTGATGCATTTTACTTATTTCAAAGTATTATAAACATTTCTGTGTACTATATTAAATTCAAATATAGTAATTTTTACTGTATTATTTTTACTATATGATTTTTACTATATTACTACTACTACTAATATATATATTACTCATGTATTTTGTAGTAACAAAATCCACATGTGCTTGAAGAAAGGGAAACAAAAAAATCCAAAAGGCCAACACAGAAATGGATATTTTTAAAATTTGGAATATTTTCTTAAATTCCCTGCGGTTAGTAGCAGTTTCTATATTTGTATAGCAAGCTCTCCATAGAGAGAGTGTGGTATTGAATCTCAATTAAATTTTCAGGAACTCAGTTTAGGAAACGTTCCAGAATGACACATTTTCTTCTCAATCTGTGGAGTGAGAAGGATTTACTCAGAAGGAAGATTCTTGAGAAAGAAATAAGTGTCAGAGTACTCTGATATAAATATCCCATCTGCCTCTCACCTGCAACATTTTCATGACCTTAATTTTGGAATCACTGGTTCCTTTAAACACTACATGATGTAATCTTCCACATCTTTCTAGTTAAGCTATTTTAAGTGGTTTTCTACCAATAATCAGCTCTATTTTATACACAGGCCTTCAGTGTTATAATGCGTGCCCTATGAACTGGTAAGGTCTGGAAGTTCACTTGGCAACTAGCTATATGCAAGAGATGGTGCATGAGATGAGAGGATTTTGATATCTTACAGTCTTGGTTTTGCATAATACATTACACGTCTCAAAGCCCCAAGTCACAAAAGTTCTTCTCTTTTGTGAATGATACAAGTGAAAAACATCATTTTTCCTGGTGTCACGAGGTTAGGAAAATTCATTGGTGGGTTCGGTTCCTTGTCTGATCTTGTAGGTTATGACACACTGTAAGATACTGTTTCTTAAACAGTACAGTGTCTGCATGTAGAAACTGCCAGGAAGTAAGAGTTGTACTATTAAACAATGACTATTTTAAAGTTCTATAACAGCACACAGAATTTCTGTGGATTGATCAGGAAAAGATAATTAAGATGCTCACTCATATTTTCCCGGTTTTACCACATTCCTTCACCAAGGACCATTCATGCAGCTGAGTGACAGGTTAGGTCAACCCAGAAGAAAGAGTGGGATCGCTTGATTAGATTACAACGTATCATATAACATGAGTATCACAGTGACAAATGAATTCTAATTCACCAGGAAACAAGTGATTAATAGCAATAAAAAGCTGTTTTCTGAGGTGGATGTTCAAGTTTGCATAAACTATAAAAGTCTGAACAGAAGGAGACAGTAAGTAATTAGAATAAAAAGAACTGGAAAATGTTTTGAGTTTTAAATGTCCTTTTATATACTTTAATTCACCCTCCACAGGCCTAGTCTTGATAAATTAACTGTGCCACCTACCTCCAATCACAGTACTTGAAGTGATAATTAAGTAGTTTCTGCTTCTGATTAGCTACTCCAGACTTTCTATTTATCCTTTTCTTACAACATACAGGGGACATACAACATCCCATCCTCATCTCTACATTGTACTGAAAAGCTTTTGTTATAATAAAAAATACGCCTGATGTCAAGAAGATTGTGTCTCAGGAGAGAGCACCATGTCCTTCAAGGCAATGTCCCAGTATCACAATTGCAACACACATACACACACACACACATACACACACACACACACACATACACACACACACACTCAAGCATTACTCTTCCTAGAACACATTTACACTTTCTTTTTTTCTGGAAAACAATGATCCGTAAGCATATTATGCGAATATTCTTCTGTGTTCTGAGTCATTTTCATTTTACTCTCCCCAGGAGACTCACAATCTTTTCACACTGGTGAGTTTCAGGAGTCACTGTATTGCCCTCCTGAGAGTCCTTATGGCTAGGGCAATAGCTCTGGGCAGAGCAGACTCACTCTGCAGCAACCCTTTCTCCTAAGAAATAGTTCTATCAAAAACATCTGAATCATCTCATCCACAAGGAGGGTGTCCCAATAGCCTAACCATCTTTCCACTGCATCAACTTTGCCACCTGATGACAAAGGTCCAACATGGGGTCTTTTGGAGAGAAGTTATACAAATCAGAGCATTTATTCATGCCTAGGCACTCTGAGTTTTGAGTTAAGGTCATAAATATTATATACTTATTTTATTAGTGATAGCCAAATAAAGTTTTTAGTCTCATCATAATGTGTTGACTATGATTTATTATAGATGTTGGTTATTTCCTCTTGTTACTAATCTATTATCTGTTTTTTAATCCTGAAAATATTTTAGATTTCATGAAATAGAATCATCATCATCTTCAATAATAGCGTTACTGATATCATACACCTATAGATAACTTAGAAAAATTATATACGGTGTAAATTGTTTTACTATTCTGCTAGACTAAATCCCTCTGGTGTGTAGTGGGTGATTGTTGTTGTTATTGCTTTATTCTTACTTCACGTGATGTTGGTTTAAATTTCCTTGTCATGATAGATCTATCTGGCTTCACCAAATGAGATAATATTGACCAGATTTGTGCAATAAAAAGAGAGGAACAGTCCATGTTCTACTATCTTTTGTAAAAGTTTGAGGGTTGGTATTTGTCCTTTATTAAATGGTTGGCAGAATCCATCAAAGAACTCATCTATTGTGGGTCTTTATCTGTATCGCCATCCATCGTCAGATGAAGGATCTGGGACTCTTGTTGGAGACCCACATTGGAGCACGGGACTGAGCACCCCATGGTCCAAATGAGGGGCAGAAAAAGGAAGAACATGAAAAAAACTCAGGACCGCGAGGGGTGCGATCACCCACTGATACAAGGGGACTGATCTAATGAGAGTTCACCAAGGCCAGTTGGACTGGGACTGAACGAGCATGTGATCCAACCAGATTTTCTGAATGTGGCCAGATCTCTGAATGTGGCGGGTCCGGAGCCTTTCTGAAAAGCCACTGACAATGACACTGGGACTTGTTTCCTCTGCATATGCTGGATTTTTGGGATCCAGTCTGATCAGATACTCACCTTCAGGGACCTGGAAGGAGTGGGGAGGAACTTGAACTTCCCACAGGGCTGGAAGCCCTGACTGCTCTTAGGGATGAAGAGGGAGGAGGAGGGGGTGGGGGGAGTGGGAGGGTGTTGGGAGGAGGGGCAGAAATGAAAACTTTCATAATTTAATAAACTTTAAAAAAAAAAGAACTCATCTATTCCAGGCCTTTATTTCTGTTGCAAATCAGTACTGATTTAATCTATGTAGCTATTACAGATAAATTCAGATCTTGTATTTCAATATTAAACAGTTTGGGTAATTTTTGTTTGTTAAGACATAAGAGAAATATTAAAAAACATGAAAGAATAAAGTTAATTTCTTTTATTCTATCATATTATTATACAATAAAACTAATAATCAATATAAAGAGAGCACAGAAACTATAAAACCACCTAGAATAGAACAAGATATTTTTGAAAGACTAGTGAATCATTCATGGGATCAGGGGTGAAATTTGAAAGCTCCTGAAATAAAATTGAAGTGAACCCACAACTTACAGATTCTTTGGAATACAACAGAAAAGTTTTGAGAGGAAATTCTGAGATGGACCTTGAATAGGAAGAACTGATTTTGAATCAATCATGGCCCTGCTATTGGACTTACAGAGAAATGCTCCTGCCATGGCCTGAGTTGAGACTATCTAAGAATGAGTAGTATCTGAAATTAATCAGGGTTTGTGATGGCAAGGCTGGCTCAAATTGTCTGTGGTAGCCATGGCTATAATGGTACCTTCTGGAACTGACATTATACTTTAGCAGTAAGCAGATGTAGTTTTTGTGTGATTCTCTCAAGACATCAATGTTTTGAGCAGTCATATTTAACATGCTGGCCCTCTAGTTGGCTGCCAGGCTTATATCCTTTGCCTTAGTGTTTCTATTGCTGAGATCAAACATCATGTCTATATTCAACTTGGGAAATGGGGGAGTATTTAAACTTACATTTTTTAGTCAACCCATAATCTAGGAAAGTCAGGGAAGGAATTCTGAACAGAAAGCTGGAAACAAAATTGATACAGGGGTCATAGAAAAGTGCTTCTTGCTAGCTTATTTGATTATTTTTTGCTCATTCTGTTTTCTTAGAGCACCACCAGTCAAGGGGTGATGCCATCCACAATGTCCCAGATCCTCCTACCTTAATTATTAAACAAGAAAATGAGCAACAGGTTTTTTTGGTTTTGTTTTGTGTTATGTTATTTTGCAGGCTAACATGGTGGGTACATTTTTCTCAGTTGAGGTTCCTTCTTAATAACTGTAGCTTGTGTCAAGTTGACATAAAACTAACCCACCACAGTTTTTCACTCAAGAAACCCAGGGCACCAGGAGCATATCTAGTATCAGTTAATTAATGAGTCAAAATTTCTGAATGCTTAATAGATGTCCCACCCAATTCTGGGAGTCCCTACTCCCCGACACGGGTGCCCGCCTTCCGTATCGAACCGTGAGCTTGAAACAATGTCCTAGGAGTTAAAAACAGACACACACAGAGAGACCTGGATCATTTGCCCTAAAGGTAAATGTCAACTTTATTCAGTGAAATTCCAGGTTTAAATACTTGGGGACCAAAGGAGGAGAACCCCCTCCCAGCCAAGATTGAGATCAAGGTGTTGGGCACCTGGCGCCGGAACCGGATGGCAGAATCTGCTGGGCAGGGGGTGTCGAGCAGCTGCAGTGACAGACATGGCAGGCACCACTGTAAGAACTCTTGTTTGCAGGTGGAATTACCATGCCAATAGAGGATAAAGCTCTCTATGCTAATTCCCCTAGCAGGTGGAGCGAGCAGAGGAGATGGCAGGAAGCTAGACTGGTTGGGTAAACAGTCCTGCATAACACCTCGAGGAGCCAGGAAAGGCCTGGGATCCAACACTTAATAGCTTATTTAAAAGAAAGTTTGCATTAAAATCTTACTGCCAACTTAGACTCTATCTAACAGTGATCTAATGATGCCTTATTTCTGCTCTAGAGGCATAGAGAGAGGTACATTCCTTAAATCTATCTCAATATGACAGATACTTTAGTGTATGGAGTGGTTATAACCTATATATCTCTTCCCCAATGTATATACCTGTTTTCAGTTTGTTTTTTGATATGACATCAGATATTAAGTATTATTCTTAGGATCTTCTGAAAGTTATCACAGAGAAGGATTATCTGTGCTTGTGTCTATGATCTTCATGAGACTTTTGCTTATTAGCATTGATTTATGGCTGATGTCAATAAGACGGTGCCCTCTCCATTTTTAAATACATGTTTCTGTGATAAAATCTTTCTACACTTGTCTTAATATCTGTTTTATAGAATTTCCAGATCACTCAATGAAATGGTTGTAGGAAAATGATTTGGAACAAAGTAGGCTCAAGCAACTATAGTGCATGTGCTTTGCTTTATGTATTTCAATGAAGTTCCAATGAACTTCATGAGTTTTTAAGAAGTTTATATGTAAGACCTCTCAAACTTATTGACCACAGAACCCTTTTATAAAAAATTGAAATATATGGATAAGACTGTCAAAATAACTACTCTTGTTTCTCTCCAACAGAGTCCACATATTAAAATCCATTCCTAGGAAAATGGTTGCCATGTCATATATTCACCTATATTCAAAGCTTTATGTACTGATTGTACAGAGACTACTAATCATGTCAATAAAGGAGATGATTCCTTGAGAATCAGTTGTCTAATTTGAGACTTGCTCAGAGTAAGAAATTTATTCTCACTTTCTTCATAATCTAAGTCCAGCATGAGACTTGACAGCCTGAAAACATCTCATATTAAAGACCTACCTATGAAGAAGCAGTGTCTACAATACAGTTTCCCAGAAGATTTTGCTCTTGGTCACTTTTGTATCAGATGGTAATTGCCCTTTTAGGAATATAGGGATCCCCAGATCCCAGTTTGGGCTGACATCATTTCCTGCTGCAGTAATACACTTCGATATCCCCTGGCTCTGGACAAAGCATTCCCATCTGATATTTGAGTTTGGATTCAAAGATTCATTTTCAGAGTCTTGTGTTTCTGAAAAGCAACATCTTTTCAGCCTACGAAAGTAATTGGAAGGATGAGGGAACAAAACTTACAGAGGTGAGAAAATAATAACCACCTATTCTTCATTTCCTCATCTCACCATAATACAAACTGTAGCTAAGAAAGTAATATTTTCATCAACTGCCAAGTCAGTTTTCTTTAAATAACTCAGCTAATTATTTATATGTATTTTGGAATTCTAAGCAGTTTAAAATTTTTGAATAACATAGTAAATTAAATTTCACTATAAACTTAGACTTAATTAATTTATATTTTACAGTTACCTTAAGTTAGTAGAACATACGTTCAGAAATAAGAAAAAGCAAAGATAACATAACAAAGAAAGATCATTTCTCCATTTGACAAAAGTTTCTTATGACTTAGATTATTTAAAATATGAAGTCCTTCATAACATGGCAATAGTGTTGGACATACATGTGCTGCTGAGGAGACAGTCTATGCCTCTCTGTTTTGGTGTGTATACACATGTTTCCTTGATTCTGAATCACTGCATTTTCCGAAAAATTATAGAGAACTAAAAACATTGCTTTTATATTAAATACTTGCATTTAAAACATAAGTAAATTAAGATGTTCATGTCTTCTATTTACTCAACAAGATTGAGTTATATCAATCCATTAAGAAATCATGGCTATATCAGTAGAAAAGCTTGAAAATACAATGTATAACAGCTACCTTTACAAAAACACTAACATTTCTGGAAAAATTTATTTTATAGCATTATAATGTTAAAATACGGTTTCAAAAATATTGTTTCACACAATTCCTAAGGACAGTCAAGTACCTTAATGAACAATGTGCATAAAGTTAGGGAAAAATATTTACCTTTTTCATTAAATATGAGTAATAACAAATAAATGCAAATAAACATATATGTTAAATTTGAATTAGATAATTTAAGAAACATACTATCTTATCACACCATTTATTTGATTAATTTTTTTAAACAACATTTCTTAGTTAAGAGAGGAAAGATGGGAGAATAACAATTTAATAAGATGGTTTAGACAGTAACTTACTAAAAGTGCGTTAGTGTCTATCCTACTGTTTAAAAATAATTGTTCGTTTTAGATATTAAAAAGATATTTAAAAGAAGCATTTCTTCACATTTATCATTTCCTTTCCCCTGCTTTTTGAAATAGGCACATGTGTAAATTTGCATAGTTATAAAGAAAACTACTCAGGATTTCTGCGGGGCGCCATCCCGTCCAGCAGGAATGAACCCCACCAAAAACGAGAATTCCTTCTCTGGTCACATCTTTATTTGGAGCATTCCCTTGAGGAAAATTGGGGGAAGGGAAGATAGAGCAGGGACAAGAGAAAGCTTAGAGAGAGGAAGTAGGGTCCTGAGGCATCTGCTTTTAAACGGTGGAGCAGCTTGAACGCTGTCCTGATTGGTTAATGCCATTCTGCTGGTCTGAGCATGTGCAGGCAAGGGTGCAGGCAGGGTTGCTCAGCCCCACGTGGCTACCTCCAAACTGCAGGACCACCTGTGCCTCCAGGTGGCTCCCAACATCTCCCCCTAATTATTGTCTTTAAGAGCAATAAGGCAAAACTATTCTTCAATCTGGTCCCACCTAGACGCAGCATGCCAAGGATATCTCTGCTCCCACCCATTCCTAAGGAAGGAAAAGGCAAAGTAGAGTAAGAGATAAGAGGTTGCACAGGGTGTTGCTCAAGTCGATGGTGTGAAACAGCTGCTCTTGGCACCGCCCAGAAGGTCATCTCTGCTGTCTCCGCACGAATCTTCCACAGCAGGACACTCAGCATCCACTGGGTCGTCTTCTTTATCTCTCTGGTCGGTCTCGCTGGCATCCAGATGTATGTCAGCATTCCTAGAAAAACATAAACAAAACTCTCCTCCCAAATAAACATTTAAGAGTATTAAAAACTCTCAGTGTAAAAATTCAGCACAATCAGTACTGGAAGTAGGCTGGTTTTGAACTTAGAGATCTGCAGGTCTCTGTTTCAAAAAGCAAATCTTGTTTGCCTGTACCAGCAAAATTTTGAATTAAAAATTAAGTGTAAAGAATGCAAGAGAAATCCTTTCTCTGGGGGAAGCTGTCACTGGTAGTGTAGTCCCCCTCTATTGTTTAAAAACCAAAGCAGTTGTCATTGGGAATTGAACTCATAACCTTTGGAAGAGCAGGCAATGCCCTTAACCGCTGAGCCATCTCTCCAGCTCCCCTATTTAGATGGAAAAACCTCTAGGTAACATTGTTTATTTCATCCGTTGCCAGGGGCAATAGGTAATGATAACCAGGTTGACGCGCCTTTATTATGATAATTAGGACCAGTTCTTTGAGGGAGAATGGACGTCGATCATCTGGCTACTTCCTGCTGACAAAGGGGCGATGTTTGGGGGATAAATGTTTTTATCTGACTAAATTTTTGGCGACAAATGTTTTTATCTGACTAAATTCTTGGCGACCTTGGCTGAGGGCGGCGGCAGCAGCGGACAGCGGCGGCTGCCACAGCTCCGCCTCTGAAGCCCATAATGGCGCGCTCCGCATGGCCCAAAGGCATGGCTCCGCCCCGGGCCGTGCGCGGGCTCGCCGTTTCACCTCAGGCAATGAACTCGCACCGCCGGCTGTGAGCCTTTTCCAAGCTCCGGCGAGGGGGGGCATCCGCCCACCCGTGGAGGGGCTTCTCCTGCCCGGTCCGCCCGCGCGCAGAGCCCCGTTCTCTGGGAACTCACCTCCCCGCTCGCCCATGTTGCTATGGAAACACAGTTTTTCCGCAGAGCCGATTCAGCTCCTCTCTGCCTTCTATGGCGCCGCTGCTCACCACGCAGCTTCCGCCTCAGTCAGGCGAGTCCGCTCAGGTGCTGAAAAAGTCCTCCAAAAACCATAGCCCCGCCAGAAGGCCGGGACATATAGCCTCTGATGACACATGGACTTTAGCCCGCCCGTCGCCATGGTGACCTGGCTGTTCGTAGGCCTCCAGCAAACTCCCCGCCAGCAACTGGTTGCGTCTCCCTCCTGAGTAGCTGGGATCACAGGTGTGCACCACCGTGCCTGGCCCACTTCCGTGTTTCTAATCAGGCATTACCGCTCAAAGGCGGGCCGGCTGCCGCCAGCACTCTCAGCACGATCAAGCAGCTTGTCTTTCTCAGTCAAAAATTAAAGTTTTTTGTACGTGAGAGCCAGAGACTGAGCTCTCTTAACAAAATTAGGCGAAAATCACCTCCAAAAGCTCTGTGGCTCTTTAAGAATAGGGAAGGCAGTGATCAAGCTCGCCTCCCTACGAGACTGTTGCCTCCAGTCTCTATCAGCGAGTACGCACGGAGGAAGCCGCGGATCTCCCAACCGTAAACCTCGCCCTTTTTGCTGCTGTTTACATTCCTCCTGCACTGAACTTAAGGGATTTTTCTTCCCCGTTGCTTTCTGTACCTTCTTTCAGATACCTTAACTTTGATTTTTTTTTGTATTTTTTTTTCTATTTAGGCCTATCCTTTGAAATTCTTTTTTACATTTCTTTTCCTCCCCTTTCTGGGGATTTCAACCGACGTCACTCACCGCTCCATGTTCTCAGAGTTCTGAAATTCAAGGCTCTCTGTGCTGGTGTCTGATCTTGGCTTTTTCTCCCGGGCTTTCTCAGGGTCCCCCGGCGTAGTTGTCAGGGTCCCTCAGCGTCCCGGAGTTTCGAGCACCAGTTGCGGGGCGCCATCCCGTCCAGCAGGAATGAACCCCACCAAAAACGAGAATTCCTTCTCTGGTCACATCTTTATTTGGAGCATTCCCTTGAGGAAAATTGGGGGAAGGGAAGATAGAGCAGGGACAAGAGAAAGCTTAGAGAGAGGAAGTAGGGTCCTGAGGCATCTGCTTTTAAACGGTGGAGCAGCTTGAACGCTGTCCTGATTGGTTAATGCCATTCTGCTGGTCTGAGCATGTGCAGGCAAGGGTGCAGGCAGGGTTGCTCAGCCCCACGTGGCTACCTCCAAACTGCAGGACCACCTGTGCCTCCAGGTGGCTCCCAACAGATTTCAAAACGGATGCCCAGGAAATTGACCCTTACAGGTAGGTAGAAGTTGATAAGCATGACTAAAATAATCTTAGGAGGAGACACAGGATGAATAAAGAAATTAAAACTTGATTAAGTAAGAAGTAACATTGTTATATTAGGTATCATTCAGAAAAGAGAAAGGAGGATGAAGTTGTGCAGAACTTGATTAAATGATACCATGGGAAATTGGCATTTTTATAAATAATAACTTTACTTTAAGTAATATTCTATTTTATGTTATTTTTATGGACATATTATAATGAACCATTACAGTCAAAAGATAAGTGGTCACTTATAAGGCTTTCTATCTAACATATTTATATAACGTCTTTGATAAAACTAAATAATATGGGAAATTAAGTGGTTTCTTTAAATACACAATACACACTTGTATAAAAATGACATGTAACACAGTACTGTGTACAATGTATATACACAAAGAAATGCTTTAGAAATCTAAATAAAGCAATAAATCAATTGAGCTTATATTCTCTATTGTTTTATACTATGAAGTTACAATAACAAGGAAAATAGTTTATAAAACACAAGTTCAAAAGTGGCTAATTAAGTCTTAGTTACCATAACATAAAAATAAAACTCACAAGTCGAAAATTATATTTCAAAGCTCTAAAATTATTCAAAACTAACAAGAGCACTCTATTGACTGCTAAAATACTCAAGACTGCCTGCTTTCACACTATAAGAAAAATACTGGCAGAAAACTAACCCATGCACTATGTCTAACAAACAATTAAATCACTGTGGTTGTATAGTTTGTTCTCAGCATTTTACAAATACACATTTCAGGTAGAGATGTGCAGTATCATTTCCTTTTACTTTTTCTTCCCAAATGCATCTTTGTTACTTTTCCTACTGCCACAATGGGAAACCTACCAAAAACCTGTTTATATATTTGACAACTCTCTTTCTACATTTCGTGGCTAATCTTATAAGTACTTTTGTAGAAAAAAAGGGTAAATTTCTTAGAAGAATAAATGAGACAATTTGGAAAAACTGAACAATCGATTGTTGAATAATTTTCACGTCTGATTTTTTAACTCTGAACTTTTTAAAGCATTTTCTTTTATTTTTGAGATTGATAAGTATGCCATTTCTCTCTTCGTTTTTCTTCCTCCAAACCCTCTCGTTGCTCTCTTTCAAACTAATGACCTTTTCCAATAATTGTTACATGCACACATGCATTTAGGAATATCTATATATGCATATGTCCTGCTCAGACTGTATAATGTTACTTGTATGTGTTTTCAGGGCTGACCACTTGGGATTGGTTAATGAATTGGTGTACTTTTACCTTGGTAAGACTATTTCTCCCACTTTTATTCCTTACTTATTTGAGGTTCTTTGTGAACCTCTGTGCCTTTAACGATTCTCATTCTCAGCGAACTCTTTATTCTTTGACTTTCCACTGAAACGTGAAATGCGCTCTCTCTCTCTCTTCTCTCTCTCTCTCTCTCTCTCTCTCTCTCTCTCTCTCTCTCTCTCCCTCACTTTCCTACCTGTCTCCTATATAGAACATATCCTATCTTCCACCTTTAGGATCCATGTCCCTCTAGCGGATTTCTGACCCCTTTCCATTTCCGTCTTATCTAACATGCGCTTCTGTACTTGTCGCCCTCCTTTGTCTGAGTAGAGTGATGACAGTTAACGAGAGCTCAGGTAGCGATTTCATCCTGGTGGGCTTCTCTGAGCAGCCACAACTTGAAAAGATCCTCTTTGTGGTGGTGCTAATCTCCTACCTCCTGACACTGGTAGGCAACACAGCGATCATCCTTGTCTCCTGTTTGGATTCCGTGCTCCAAACACCCATGTACTACTTCCTTACCAACCTCTCTTTTGTTGATATCTGCTTTTCCACCAGCATTGTTCCTCAGCTGCTGTGGAACCTCCATGGTCCAGCCAAGACAATTACTCCCACAGGTTGTGCTATTCAACTCTATGTGTCTCTGGCTCTGGGGTCCACCGAGTGTGTCCTCCTCGCAGTTATGGCGTTTGATCGCTATGCTGCTGTTTGCCGGCCACTCCATTATGCCACGGTTATGCACCCACGGCTCTGCCAGTCTCTTGTAGGAATAGCATGGCTGAGTGGAGTGGGCAACACGCTAATTCAGGGCACCATCACTCTCCGCCTGCCTCGCTGTGGGAACCACAGGATTTATCACTTCATCTGTGAAGTTCCTGCCATGATCAAGTTGGCCTGTGTAGACATTCATGCCAATGAAGTGCAGCTATTCATGGCTTCCTTGGTGCTACTTCTCCTACCCCTGGCACTCATCTTGGTATCATATGGGTACATTGCCCAAGTACTGATGAGGTTAAAGTCAGGTCTAACCTGGGGCAAAGCTCTTGGAACGTGCGGATCACACCTGCTGGTAGTAGTGCTATTTTATGGCACAAGCACTGCTGTCTATATCCATCCTAATAGCTCGTATGCACATAGTCAGGGGAAATTCATCACCCTTTTGTACACCGTGGTCATTCCTACTCTAAACCCCCTCATTTACACTTTAAGAAACAAAGATGTGAAGGGGGCTTTGAAAAGGCTAGTGAGAAAAGATAACAGTCCCAGAGAGAAAATTCTTGCAAAGTAGAGATATGGGTCTGCTTTCAGTGATATAGAGGTGCTTATCCAGAGGCATTACCCAGCATCACCCTGACACAGATTATCCAAAACCAAACTCACAGGTCTCTCTGGAGACCTACCAGCAATAAAACCGCTCCCCTAATTATTGCACCCAGAGATGTCATATGTTGATAATCACATTATCTAATAAACTGAAAACAGTTGCTGTTGTCAAGACTCCTGCAATCAATTTTCTCTGTCTTTTTAAATTTTTTATTTTTTATTAAAAATTACCACCTACTCCATTTCCCTCCCCCTCCCTCCAATCCTCCTCCCCCTCCCACTCCAGTCCAAAGAGCAGTCAGGGTTCCCTGCCCTGTGGGAAGTGCAAAGTCCTCCCCTTCTCCATCCAGGTCTAGGAAGGTGAGCTTCCAAAACAGCCTTCCAAACGAGGCTCCCACAAAACCAGTCCATGCAGTGGAATCAAAACCCAGCACCATTGTCCTTGGCTTCTCAGTCAGCCCTCATTGTCAGCCACTTTCAGAGAGTCCGGTTTGATCACATGCTCCACCAGTCCAGCTGGCCTTGGTGAGCTCCCATTAGATCAGCCTCACCGTCTCAGTGGGTGAACGCACCTCTCATGGTCCTAACTTCTTTGCTCATGTTCTCCCTCTTTCTGCTCCTCATTTGGACCTTGGGAGCTCAGTCCAGTGCTCCAATGTGGGTCTCTGTCTCTATCTCCATCCATCGCCAGGTGAAGGTTCTATGGTGATATACAAGATATTCATCAGTGTGGCTATAGGATAGGGTCAGTTCAGGTGCCCTCTCCTCAGCAGCCCAAGGAACAACCTGGGGACATCTCCTTGAACACCTGGGAACCCCTCTAGAGTCAAGTCTCTTGCCAACCCTAAAATAGCTCCCTTAACTAAGATATATACTTCCCTGCTCCCATATCCACCCTTCCTCCATCCAAGCCATCCCATTCCCCCAAGCTCTTACCATCCTTCCCTTCTCACTTCTCTCTCCCCCCTCCCCTTACCTGTACCCCACCCACACTCCCAATCTCCCAAATTCTTGCCTGGCAATCTTATCTACTTCCAACATCCAGGAGGATAACTATATGTTTTTCTTTGAGTTCACCTTCTTATTTAGCTTCCCTAGGATCATGAATTATAGGCTCAATGTCCTTTATTTATGCCTATCATCCACTTATGAGTGAGTACATACCATATTCCTCTATTTGGGTCTGGGTTACCTCATTCAGGATAGTGTTTCCTATTTCCATCCATTTTGCATGCAAAATTCAAGCTTCATTGTTTTTTACTGCTGAGTAGTACTCTAATGCCTTTGCTGGAGAGGATGTGGAGTAAGGGGAACACTCATCCATTGCTGGTGGGAACGCAAACTTGTGCAAGTGGTGCAGAAGAATTATATGTATTCTGTCAATCATATTTTAATAAAATGCTGATTGGCCAGGCAGGCAGTATAGGCGGGAAAGCCAGACAGGAAGTAGGGGTGGAGCAAAGAAACTGGGAATATTCTGGGACGCAGGAAGCTCCCTCTGCCAGTTCTGCCCAGACCACTGGAAAGGAAAGATGTAAACTGCCCTGCTGGAAAAGGTACTGAGCCATGTGCTAGCGTAGATAAGGATAGTAGGGTAACATAAGTTATAAGAGCTAATAAATAGTCTGACCTAATGGGCGAATCCATTTAAAATCTTATGGAGTCCTGTGTGTGATTTTCCTTGGGGTATGCTGGCTGTGGGGTACTGGGTGGGACAGAAACCCCAAGAAGTCGGCCATTGTGTTACAGGATATCAGTGTAGTGGTTTCTCAGGAAATTCGGGATCAACCTACCCCAGGAATCAGCAATACCATTCTGGGGAATATACCCAAAAGATGCCCTATCATACTACAAAAGCATTTGTTCAACTATGTTCATAGTTGCTTTATTTGTAATAGCCAAAGCCTGGAAACAAACTAGATGCCCCTCAATGAAAGAATGGATAAAGAAAGTGTGAAATATATACACATCAGTTTTCTCTTTTTATAGTCACTTTTTTTATTAAGGATGCTGGCTCTATATTATTAAAGTAAAGATTTCTATTGATTGATCTCTTTTGTCTAAAGTGTGTTTAATGCTAGCTAAAAGTCTTTGAGGCATTCTTTAGTAGAGTGTTCATATGAACCCTGTGAGACATAGTTTCTATATCTGTGGACCAAGATCTCCTGGTAATGCCCTAGTCTAAGCCATATACATGTGTGTTTTTGTTTTCCCTCACTGGTCTGCTCCAGTGGGTCTCCTAGTGGAGTTTTTTTTTCATCCTGTGTTTTTGATAAATGAGATTTTCACAAAAATTTTAATTTTACATATCAAGTTATGTACATTGAATGGTGATTTCTGAACTGTGATTTCTGCATTCAGAATATTAGGTGATTTTTAAAAATAACATGATCTTAGAAATCCAGTACCTTCCAGGAAAAACCAGACAAGAAATTTGTGAAATGAAAAAATGATTATGAATTCCTCATTTCTCAGATTCAGCCTTCTCTAGTTAGTTTGTAAAATTCTTTAAATGTTTAAATAATTTGAAATGCATGTTCTTTTGGATTTCTTTAACTAGTCTAAGCAGAGGTCAAAGAACTTATAAAATTTCAAATTGGGCAAAATAAGAAGAAAATGTGTTTCTTAAAGCCATTAAATCTGAATTTAAAAGTCACCTCAATTATCTTTAATTTTTCTTATTAACACTCAAATATCAAATTAAACAACCCATTAATAACATTAAAAATTAAGCTTGATTACTGAAATTGATTGAAGTAATTTTTTGTGGATTTGTCCTGTTTTTAGTTAGATTGCTAACTTGTGTGTATTTTTTATTACAATTACAATAGAGTTTACCCACTATTCACTGCTTCTGTCTGATTCCAAGAAGCCAGACGTTGCTACATAGCCAATATTATTAAGTAAAATCAAAGGGAAGCTAATAGACCAAGATTTTAATACATAAACAGTTTTTCAAATAAAATTACAACACTTTGATTTCTGATTTAAAATTTGATTTAAAAAGATGTAGGAATTGAGCAGTGTGAAATATTCAGCATCCAGAAAGCATGATAGATCAGCAGATCAAAATGGAGGGCTCAGTCACAAATACTTGACATTTTCAGTGGCTTTGCTTATGAGTTTCTCTAGTTTTTGATAAAACCATTTAAAATACTTATCAAACTTTATTAATGTGTGCATGTGTCTTTGTGCACAAAGCATACAGATGCCAAAGAAGTAAAAATGCTATTGGATTCCCTAGAGCTGGAATTGTCTGTTGGAGCCCACAATATACAGTGAATATACAGATGACAGACCATCAGGCAGATCAACGTCCACATGGAGCAACCCGATTTAACAATTGTCTTCTAGAAAAATCACTGTCATATCTGTAAAAACCTTGCGAAGTCATGACTTTTCCCTTCAAAATGGAATTCCTTCCCAAAACACCTCAGCAGTATGACTTCTGAACAGACAAGGGAGTGACCTTGCTCCACCCCCCACCCACCCACCACACACACACCAGGAGGCCTTAGGGTGATATCTTTCATTCTTTGTTCTAATAGTCAAATTTACATAGACGCAATCTCACAAAATTGTCTGCTGGCAGACCACATAAAAATGTGTGTATAAGACAGTCACTTGGTGGGTGGAATTTTCTTCCTTTCTTTCTTTATATTTGCCATTAGGAGTAATTTTATTTCTATGTTCCTTTAGCAGTGTCAGGTGTGATTCCATAATCCAATTTTAAAAAGTGGTTGGTTACTCGCATAACATTTGTGCTACTGTTGTGCCACTATAGTTTGCAGGTGGATGCTAGATCCTGTTGACGGGTGTAGATGCCTAGCGTTGACAGCGGATCACCCGTTTACCACCAACTGTATTATTCTCTGTGAGAGTATGTTCTCTCACATAAGTAGTAACGTCAGTTCATGGACACTACAAATGATCTTCAAAAAGAGTTATTTGGGAATAGCTTAAAGAGTAATAAAAAAGAGGGCGTAAGTGGGGGGAAAAACAAGAAAACTCTTATGCAGCAAATACTGCATTTAAATCTCTACAGAAAATGTTCTCATTGCCACGGCTATAAATAGTCAACAAATCTATGAACAAATTATCTCACAAAGAAAAAAGTTACTTTGCAACCTGCTTTGTGAGCTTATTCTCTTTTTAGAGTCTAGTAGCAAGGTAAACTGTGCCTTTGTCAGCTAGAGACTTAGAAGTAGCTCTCCATTGAGGTCAGCAGCCTGATTTTTATTAATGAAGAGAACTGAGAAGACAGGAGGAGCTGGCATGCTTGCTGCTATTAAACTGGCAAAGCTATAATCAATCGGCCTAGTCATCAACACCATGAGAGATCTGAGAAAAATAAATAACAGCTGAAATATAGACTCAAATGACCTATATACCAATTAATATGGCTGAAACTTACCAATTATGTAGACCGGTTGCCTAAGGCTCCCACGGGTTTGCTGTGGGCAGAAGTAGTCAGTCTCCCGCTGTCATCCAGGACAGTATTTAATCTTCAGCTGTCCAGCACAACAGCATAGGCCTTTGGTTGGCAGACCCAAGTGTGAAGATTTTGTCTGTAGGGGAGGATTTTGGGGGACTGATATTACTTTGAACATGAAGATTAGGGGAATCAATCCCCAAATAGGCAGTTTGTGTGGAGCCTATGCTACATGCAAATATTGGGAAGGTTTTCCCAGGGGTTAGTCTAACCACTATCCACCTTGAGTCCTTGTTCCCCAGCATCTTGTTTGGAGACTTTGACATGTGCCAGGACCAGCACCTTCGTGTGCTCCAGCAGATTATAGATGAGTGAATGTTGGAGTGGGCCAACTCATAACCTTGGTTCTAGGCCTGGGTGGTAGCTGGGCTTGTCAGTTCACCAACTCTCCCTCATCCTTATCACCAGGACAACCTCTCCAGAATCCCCTTCTTCCTCCCTCACTAGTTCTCCCTATGCAGCAGTAAGGGGTGGGCCAGGTTTTTCTGATCACACATTCTAAGGGCTGGCTCACCCCAATCCCCACCAATAGGGTCAGCTCTACTATACTGTGCTCTTCAGGAGAGGTGCTAAGCCCACTTTCCTGAGTGCTGCTGCCCCCTTGCTGCTATGTACAGATTTTAAATTATAAGCTTTTTATATAATTTTAAAGCCAAATTTTGTTACAGATTTTATAGATTTTTTAAGCCATATTCAATGAAATTACACAACCTGAGATAAAGTTTACAGCATAGTCTTATATTTTTGGGTAGCCAAGTAGAGAGACATCATAGAGATAAAGAGAAATCATAGAGATAAAAGATTTTGAAGAGTAGGAAGTAGAACCTTAGAGATAAGTGATTTTTGGAAATGTAGAGCAGAACAAGTTTAGACATAAGAGATTTGAGGGTCATTTGTTTGTGCCGGGGCAGTTATGATTTGAAAACCAGGTTTGCTTCTTCTTGGCCATTGGTATGTACTGAAACTAAGGCATTTGAGTCTGAGGAAGAGAGAAGTTTGCAAAATGAAATTTCAGTGGAGGGCATTTCTATATGTGCTCTACAAGCTAGCTGAGATCAGAAGCTGTGGGACTGCGGACTGGATGAGAGATGATGGCATAGTGGGATTGCAGGTAGGCTAGTGTTCCTGGGGAAGGTGACAGAAAGCGAGGAGAGAGCAGGTGAGAAGGGAACTCTGAGTGTCTTTAGTAGAGGGACACAGTGGATGTAGCAGGCCAGAGTTAATAGATGGGAGTACAAAGTTTCCCACATGGTGGGTGCTGCAGGTTCCAGCAGTCAGGGAGACACTTTTGGCATCAACGAGAATAGGAGTGTTTAAGGGACAAAGAGGAACAAGCAGGAACTCAACCCAAGGGAGGATTCCAATATCCTAGAAGCATGAAAGCTAAAGAAGTTGTAGGGCGTCAAGGCGAGAGTGAAGAGACTGGAAAGACAAGATCACAGAGGTTCATAAGGACTTAAAGAAATTAAAGGAGGAGCTGGCTTCGGGCCGTGGCAGGGTTCCAGTGAGGAGGAGCTTGGGCATTCCCCGACCCCATAGACGCCCAGGTCGCCCTGCAGTGCTGGCTACCCCCTCCCGCCTGCCATCCCAGCTCCCATCCAGGTAGGAATTCCTATATTTCTCCCTTCCCCCTGGGGCCATAAAATTTCCCCAGCTCAGCTGCCTTGCAAGCTGGGCCTTGGCTGTAGGCACAGCTGGGCTCCAGGCAGTTCCTGGGTCCTAAAGGCCTCCCTGAGGACAGGTGGTCCAGGTGCCAGCTCAGCCACATTCCTGAGCAGCAGGGGCCCTGACTTCTAGCAGAGGGCCTTCTGTGGGGTGAGCTGGCTTCGGGCAGTGGCAGGGTCCCGGCGAGGAGGAGCTTGGGCGTTCCCCGACCCCATAGACGCCCAGGTCGCCCTGCAGTGCTGGCTACCCCCTCCCGCCTGCCATCCTGGCTCCCATCCAGCAGGGGCCCTGACTTCTAGCAGAGGACCATCGGTGGGGTGAGTTTCCTTCGGGCCGTGGCAGGGTCCCGGTGAGGAGGAGCTTGGGTGTTCCCCGACCCCATAGACGCCCAGGTCGCCCTGCAGTGCTGACTACCCCCTCCCGCCTGCCATCCCAGCTCCCATCCAGGTACGAATTCCTATATTTCTCCCTTCCCCCTGGGGCCATAAAATTTCCCCAGCTCAGCTGCCTTGCGAGCTGGGCCTGGGCTGTAGGCGCAGCCTGGCTCAAGGAAGTTCCTGGGTCTTAAAGGCCTCCCTGAGGACAGGTGGACCAGGTGCCAGCTCAGCCACATTCCTGACCAGCAGGGGCCCTGACTTCTAGCAGAGGGCCATCGGAGGGGTGAGTTTGCTTCGGGTCTTGACAGGGTCCTGGTGAGGAAGAGCTTTGGCGTTCCCCGAACCCACAGTCGCCCAGGTCGCCCTGCAGTGCTGGCTACCCCCTCCCGCCTGCCATCCCAGCTCCCATCCAGGTACGAATTCCTATATTTCTCCCTTCCCCCTGGGGCCATAAAATTTTCCCCAGCTCAGCTGCCTTGCAAGCTGAGCCTGCATTGTAAGTGCATCCAGGAAAGAGGGAGTGCCTGTGCTTCAATAGCCTGCCTGAGGAAAGGTGGGCATACTGTCAGTGAAGTCCCTGCCCAAGAAGGGAACCTGACCCGGTAACAGAAGTTCCAATAGAGAACATTTGAAGAAAGAGATGGGCAGATGCCAAGGCAAGACCTCATCCAACAATCTGAAAAACAACATGAAAACACCAGATCCCAAGGACCCTACAACAGAAGGGCTTGAACACCTTAACCCAGAAGAAGTGGAAAAAAGTGCCATTATGAAAGCAATAGAGTCCCTTAAACAGGATATGATTAACTCCCTTAAAGAATTGGATGAGAAATATAACAAAAAGTTTGAAGAACTAAGTAAATCCGTGAATGAGACCCTGAGAAACCAAGAAAAAACAATCAAACAAGTAAAGGAAACAGTGCAAGAATTGAAAACTGAAATGGAGGCAATGAAGAAAACACAAACCAAAAGCCGGCTGGATATGGAAAACCTAGGTAAACAAACAGAGACTACAGAATCAAGCATAACCAATAGAATACAAGAGATAGAAGAACGAATCTCGGAATCTGAAGATACCATAGAGAAAATAAATGCTCTGGTCAAAGAAAACGGCAAATCCAACAAATTCTCTTCACAAAACATTCAGGAAATCTGGGACACAATAAAAAAAAACAAATCTAAGAATAATAGGGATTGAAGAAGGAGAAGAACTGCAGATCAAAGGCCCAGAAAATATATTCAACAAAATTATAGAAGAAAACTTTCCCAACCTAAAGAACGATATTCCTATGAAGGTTCAAGAAGCATACAGAACACCGAATAGACTGAATCAGAAAAAAACATCCCCTCGCCATATAATAATCAAAACACAAAACATACATATTAAAGAAAAAATTTTAAGAGCTGCAAAGGAAAAAGGTCAAGTAACTTATAAAGGTAAACCTATCAGGCTTACACCGGATTTCTCTATGGAAACCATGAAAGCCAGAAGATCCTGGATAGAGGTACTGCAGAAACTAAGAGACCATGGATGCAAACCCAGGCTACTATACCCAGCCAAGCTATTGTTCACTATCAACGGAGAAAACAAAATATTCCAGGATAAAAACAAATTTAAACAATACGTAACTACTAATCCAGCCTTACAGAGAATATTAGAAGGAAAATCACTACCGAAGGAATCCAACATTCCCAACACGGCCTACAATAACTCGAACATCTAGCAACCATTCACAAGCACAAATCAAAGAAGAAAAACACATACACTCTACTACCTAAAAAAAAAAAAATGACCGGAGTCAACAACCACTGGTCATTAATATCACTTAATATCAATGGACTCAATTCACCTATATAGAGGCACAGACTTAGAGATTGGATACGAAAACAGGATCCAACATTCTGCTGTTTACAAGAAACACACCTCAACCACAAAGACAGACACCTACTCAGAGTAAAGGGTTGGGAAAAGGTTTTCCAAGCAAATGGACCTAAGAAACAAGCGGGCGTGGCCATTCTAATATCTAACAAAATCGACTTCAAACTAAAATCAATCAGAAGAAATGGAGATGGACATTTCATACTCGTAACTGGAAAAATTCATCAGGAGGAAGTCTCAATCCTGAATATCTATGCTCCTAATATAAAGGCACCCACATATGTAAAAGAAACTCTTCTAGAACTCAAGGCGGTCATCAAACCACACACACTAATAGTAGGTGACTTCAACACTACTCTCTCACCAATGGACAGGTCAATCAGACAGAAACCAAACAGAGAATTGAGAGATCTATTGGAGGTATTGAATCAAATGGACTTAACAGACATCTATAGAACACTCCACCCAAATAGGAAAGAATACACCTTTTTCTCTGCAGCTCATGGAACCTTCTCGAAAATTGACCACATACTTGGTAACAAAGCAAACTTCCACAGATACAAAAAAATATTAGTAACTACCTGTGTCTTGTCAGATCACCATGGACTAAAATTAGAATTCAACAACAATGCTCCCCCCAGGAAGCCAACAAACTCATGGAAACTGAACAGTCAACTACTAAATCACCCCTGGGTCAAGGAAGAACTAAAGAAAGAAATTAAACTCTTCCTTGAATTTAATGAAAACAAACATACTCAAACCTATGGGACACTATGAAAGCAGTGCTAAGAGGAAAGTTCATAGCACTAAGTGCCCAATTAAAGAAAGCGGAGAAAGCACACATTGGAGACTTAACAGCACACTTGAAAGATCTAGAAAAAAAAGAAGCTGATTCACCCAGGAGGTCTAGAAGACTGGAAATAATCAAACTGAGGGCTGAAATCAACAAAATAGAAACAGAGAAAACAATCCAAAGAATAAATGAATCAAAAAGCTGGTTCTTGGAGAAAATCAACAAGATTGACAAACCCCTATCCAAATTAATCAAATGGCAGAGAGAGAACATGCAAATTAATAAGATCAGAAATGAAAAGGGGGACATAACCACAGACACAGAGGAAATTCAGAGAATCATAGGATCTTACTATGAAAGTTTATATGCCACAAAGTTGGAAAATGTAAAAGAAATGGACATTTTTTTAGATAAGTACCATATACCAAAGTTGAACCAAGAACAGGTGAACAATCTAAATAGACCTGTTAGTCGCGAAGAATTAGAAGCTGTTATCAAAAATCTCCCTACCAAAAAAAGCCCAGGACCAGATGGTTTCAATGCAGAATTCTACCAGAACTTCCAGGAAGAGCTAATACCTATACTCCTTAGCGTATTCCACAATATAGAAACAGAAGAGTCATTGCCTAACTCCTTTTATGAAGCTACAGTTACCCTAATACCAAAACCACACAAAGACACAACCAAGAAAGAGAATTACAGGCCAATCTCACTCATGAACATCGACGCAAAAATTCTCAATAAAATACTGGAAACCGAATCCAAGAGCACATTAGAAATATTATCCATTATGATCAAGTAGGCTTCATTCCAGAGATGCAGGGCTGGTTCAACATACGCAAATCTATCAATGTAATCCATCATATAAATAAACTGAAAGAAAAAAACCATCATCTCACTAGATGCTGAAAAAGCATTTGACAAAATTCAACACCCATTTATGATAAAGGTGTTGGAGAGACTGGGGATACAAGGATCATACCTAAATATAATAAAAACAATATACAGCAAGCCGACAGCTAACATCAAACTGAATGGAGAGAAACTCAAAGCCTTTCCTCTAAAATCAGGAACACGACAAGGCTGTCCACTCTCTCCATACCTCTTCAATATAGTGCTTGAAGTTCTAGCAATAGCAATAAGACAACATAAGGAGATCAAGGGGATTCGTATTGGAAAGGATGAAGTTAAACTTTCGTTATTTGCTGACGATATAATAGTTTACATAAGTGACCCCAAAAACTCTACCAAAGAACTCCTACAGCTGTTAAACACCTTTAGTAACGTGGCAGGATACAAGATCAACTCCAAAAAATCAGTGGCCCTCCTATACACAAAGGATAAAGAAGCAGAGAGGGAAATCAGAGAAGCATCACCTTTCATGATAGCCACAAATAGCATAAAATATCTTGGGGTTACTCTAACCAAGGAAGTGAAAGACCTATTTGACAAGAACTTTAAGTCTTTGAAGAAAGAAATTGAGGAGGATACCAGAAAATGGAAAGACCTCCCCTGCTCTTGGATTGGGAGAATCAACATAGTAAAAATGGCAATTCTACCAAAAGCAATCTATAGATTCAATGCAATCCCCATCAAAATCCCATCAAACTTCTTCACAGACTTGAGAGAACAATAATCAAGTTTATATGGGAAAACAAAAAAACCCAGGATAGCCAAAACAATCTTATACAATAAAAGAACTTCTGGAGGCATTACCATCCCTGACTTCAAACTCTATTATAGAGCTACAGTATTGAAAACAGCTTGGTATTGGCATAAGAACAGAGAAGTCGACCTATGGAATCGAATAGAAGACCCAGATATTAACCCACAAACCTATGAACACCTAATTTTCGACAAGGGAGCTAAAGGTATACAATGGAAGAAGGAAAGCATCTTTAACAAATGGTGCTGGCATAACTGGATGTCAACCTGTAAAAAAATGAAAGTAGATCCATATCTATCACCATGCACAAAAATCAAGTCCAAATGGATTAAAGACATCAACATTAATCCGTCCACTTTGAACCTGATAGAAGAGAAAGTGGGAAGTAGTCTACAAGATATAGGCACAGGAGGCCTCTTCCTAAGTAGGACCCCAGCAGCACAGACAATAAGAGAAACAATGAATAAATGGGATCTACTGAAACTGAGAAGCTTCTGTAAAGCAAAGGACACTGTCAGTAGGACAAAAAGGCTGCCTTCTGACTGGGAGAAGATCTTCACCAACCCCTCATCAGACAAAGGACTGATCTCCAAAATATACAAAGAACTCAAGAAACTAGGCACTAAAACTCTAATTAACCCAATTAAAAAATGGGGTACTGAACTTAACAGAGAATTCACAACAGATGAACTTCGAATGGCCAGAAGACACTTAAGGTCATGCTCAACCTCCTTAGCGATCAGGGAAATGCAAATCAAAACCACTTTGAGATACCATCTTACACCTGTCAGAATAGCTAAAGTCAAAAACACCAATGATAGCCTATGCTGGAGAGGATGTGGGGTGAGGGGAACACTCATCCATTGTTGGTGGGAATGCAAACTCGTGCAGCCACTGTGGAAATCAGTGTGGTGGTTTCTCAGGAAACTGGGAGTCAACCTCCCTCAGGACCCAGCAATTCCACTCTTGGGAATATACCCTAAAGATTCCCTAACATACTACAAAAGCATTTGTTCTACTATGTTCATAGCAGCACTATTTGTAATAGCCAGAACCTGGAAACAGCCTAGGTGCCCCTCAATAGAAGAATGGGTAAAAAAGGTGTGGAACATATACACATTAGAGTTTTACTCAGCGGTAAAAAACAATGACATCTTGAATTTTGCATGCAAATGGATGGAAATAGAAAACGCTTTACTGAGTGAGGTAAGCCAGACCCAAAAAGAGGAACACGGTATGTATTCACTCATAAGTGGATTCTAACCATAATTAAAGGTCTTTGAGCCTATTATTCGTGATCCTAGAGAAGCTAAATAAGAAGATGAACCAGATGATGATTATTTACCTATCCACCAGGAGGTAGGAAATAGACAAGAGTCCCAGGTAACCTCGGGTGCATGGGGGGTGGGAGGGTTGATTGAAGGGGAGAGGGTTAGAGAGAAGGGAGTAGGGGAGGAACGGGGAAAGCTCGGTGGCCTGGGATGGGGGGGGAGGGAGGAAGGATGAATATGGGATCAGGGAAGAATATATTTCAACTAAGGGAGTCATTTTAGGGTTTACAGGAGACTTGATTATATATGGGATCCCAGGTCCCAGGAGAGATCCCCCAGATTGTTCTCTGGATAGAGGAGAGGGTGCCTGAATCGGCCATGGCCCATAACCATACTGATGTATATTTTGCTTATCACCATAGATCCTTCATCTGGCGAAGGAGTGCAATACAGTCGGAGACCCACATTGGAGCATCGGACTGAGCCCCCCGAGGTCCAAATGAGGAACAGAAGGAGGAAGAACATGAAAAACGAAATCAGTACTGCGAGGGATGCTATCACCCACTGATACAAGGGAACGGATCTAATGAGAGTTTACCAAGGCCAGTTGGACTGGGACTGAACGAGGAGGTGATCTAACCAGATTCTCGGAATTTGGCCGGATTCTCTGACTGTGGCTGGCCCGAAGTCTTTCTGAAAAGCCATTGACTATGATACTGGGACCTGTTTCCTCTGCATATACTGGATTTTGGGGATCCAGTCTGTTTGGACACTCACCTTCCTGGACTTGGAGGGAGGGGGAGGGAACTGGAACTTCCCACAGGGCAGGAAACCCTGACTGCCCTAAGGGACAAAGAGGGAGGAGGAGAGGGAGTGGGGGGAGTGGGAGGGTGTTGGGAAGAGGGGCAGAAATGGAAACTTTTATAATTTAATAAAATTTACTTAAAAAAAAGAAATTAAAGGACTTAGTAGGAAGCGCCTAGGGGAAGGAAAAAAAGAACTCCCAGTGCACAGGTTAGGAAGGCACAAAGAGAGATAGAGCAGGTAGCAGAAGAAAAGGGAGATGTCCAGATGGATCTAGCAGGCCAGAGGCATAGCTGGCTGCAGGAGACAGAGAAACACATAGCTTCCCACATGGAGGGCATAGGAGGCTCTAGCCCAGACAGACAAGAGACAAATGGTTAGAAATCAGGTAGAGTGAAACAGCAGCTAAGGAATGTGACTTTAGAATTTAAAATCAAATTTTGTGGGTGGCAGAAGTGAGCAGAAACAAATGATCTGTACATACCTCATGAGAGGATCCAGGGGTGGGGGAGGGTAGCAGAGAGACATCAACAGCCAGCAAGGTGGATATACACCCTGCAGCTGTCCTACTTTGCATTCTCCACTCCTGCTAGGTCTAGCTCCCAGTTCTCACTTTACAATAAACTTACAGATCCATCAACTATAGTTGAAAGATAAGAAATTTACACATTGTTGGGGAGTGAGGTAGGGGAACCCCAGATAAAAACGATCAGGACTTGGAGTGAAAAAAAAGTGAAATACTTTTCATTCTGTCAGATCACTTGTAGTACTTGAAAAAGGTCCTGAATAATATTGGAATCTAGGGTGTGGTTATTCAGCCACATTTGGATTGATTGTCCAAGGGATATTGAGGCTAGATTTTATTGCAAAAGTGAAAAAATTTTTGATCCTTCAGGTTGGGTGTCAGGTGAAGAAACTGGAGGTTTCCTGAAAGGCACCCCAAGGAGAAGACTGAAAATATGAGCCATGCTGTTCCCATGGGTGAGGAAGAGAGGAAGGTCCTAAGCCTATCACCCAAGGTGTCATGAGGACTTACGGAGGATGAACAATGAAGACACAAGCCATTCAAGTTGAAACACAAATAACATATAAGTGCAGACCTATTAGAATTATACCTGACTTCTCAATGGAGATTCTAAAACTCAGAAAGTCCTGGAGAGATGTTCTACAAACTTAAAGACACCACAGACATCAGTTCAGACTATTATGCCCAGCAAAACTATCAATCAGAGTAGATGGAGAAAAACATTCTATAATAAAACAAAATTTAAGCAGTATCTATCTACAAATCTAGTTCTATAGAAGGCTGTAGAATAAAATCTTTAATCTTAATAAATTAACCACACCTAAGCAAATACAAGTAATAAATAATCTCAAACCATGAAATTAAAAGAGGAGGCAAAATCCCAGACTCTAACAATGCAATAAAAAGAATCAATAAATACCGCTCATTCATAACTCTCAACAGTAACTGTCTCAAAAAAATAGACAGAGACTAACAGATCAGTTTAGAAAGCATGATCCAACCTTCTTCTGCATCCACAAAATTCACTTTACTATCAAGGATATCACAGCATGGTAAAAGGATGAAAAAGATATTCCAAGCAAATGGACCCAAGAAGTAAACAGGTCTATCCATTTTAATATCTGAGAAAATAGACTTCAAATCAAAACTAATCAGAAGATATAGGGAAGGGTACCACATCCTCTACAAAGGAAAAATCCACAAAGGGAATATTGCAATTCTCAATGCCTATGCACCCAAAACAAGGGCACCTAAGTTCATAAATGAAACTCTACTACAGACAAAATCAAATATTGATCCTTGGGAGATTTCGGTATACTCAACTCTCAGCAGTAGACGGATTATTCAGACCAAAAACAAAATAGAAATGCTAAAATTAGGAAAGATCATAAGTCAAATGGACATACCAGATACCCAGAGAACTCTCTAGTAGGACACTAAATATACCTTCTGTTCAGAAGCCCATGAAACTTTCTCCAAATTTTACAACACATCAGGAAATAAACAATCCCAATAGATTTAAAAAAGTGAAATAATACCCTGCATCCTATTTGACCATCATAAATTAAAGCTGGATATTAACAATAGAAATTACATGAAGTATACACACTCATAGAAGCTGAAAAACTCATCACTGAATGAAAATTGGGTCAAGACAGAAATCAACGTAGAAATTGGGACTAAATGAAAATACAACATAGCTAAATGTATGGGATATGATGAGTGGAGCTCTAAGAAGCTAGTTCACATCAGTAAGTAAGTGCCTGCCTGCATAAAACTGACAAGCAAACTAACAAAATAAAAAAAACTAGAAATGGCATGTTAGTAAATTTATAACACACTTAAAACCTCTAGAAAACAAGAAAAAAATTAATACCCACTGCAAGGGTGTCTGTTGTCCCTTTAAGAGACAAGCCCTGCCCACATCCCCACTTTGTGCTGAGGCTTGTGGATCTTCCTTCCACTTCCAGCCTGCACTCTCTCTGCCCTATCTCTCTTCAGAAGAGGTGGCTGCTGCTGTGGCTCCTCTCCTCTCCCCTCTTCTCTCTCTGTCTCTGTCTCTCTTTCCCTCTCCCCTTCCCTTTCCTTTCATAATCCACTAAATAAAATACTATGCATGCCATGCCTATCTGTCTCTTTCTCTCACCTGCCACAGCTCCTTGCCAGATCAGTCTCTCACCCACCACCTCCCACCCACCTGGGACCCACAGAAGCCAAAGGCCTCAGGTGATGGGACTGGCTGCCCATTGTGACCCACCATGGTCTTCCACCCGCCGCTGCCCTAAACCACCCAGCGTGATCCACTGCTCCCCGAGAGGAATGGTACGGTTTTACCATTACATTGGTGTTCTGGGACTTGGCCGGGCTCTCTCCACATTTCCTCCCACTTTTGGGCAGACCAGCTGAGGACACGTGGAACCCTGGGCTTGGGAACTGGGTTTCTTCAAAACAGCTCCATGTTCTATCTGCCTGAATGCTGACCTCTATGCATACCAGTGGCTTCAGTGATGAGTTTTCCTTTTCCAGTCAGCTAAACTGTTTCTCTGTACCCAAGGAATTGACCGTGGAGCTCCTCTCAATCCTATGGTGTTCCTAGAAATGGGATATTGCCCCCAACCACAGCCTTCATGGCTACAGTTGAGCCCCTCACTGACATTCATCTCTGGTTACTTGCCATAGCTAAAAACATGATCAGACTACCCAGGGTAGTCCTTCCGTGCTAGCACTGCAAACACTGAACAGGGCATTTGCATTGGGACCCGGGGTCTCTCGGATATTGTTTTCTCTTTTCTTTTCTTTTGGACCAGTCATAAGTGGTCCCTCCCATGAGAGACTGCTTGGAGTGGCCTCTACCAGAGTCACCAGACTGGGGCCATTCAGGCTTCATCAACACCCTGCTGTAGAGAGAAGATATTCTCCTATAGGTCTTGGAGCATTGCTGTTCTCACACGTTTTCAGCTATGGGGAATAAATCCTCAATCCAAATGATCTGCCAGTGTCCCACCAGCTCTGCTTTTCCTCAAACTAATGCTCTGCTGGTGTCCTACTCGTTCAACTTTTCCTCGAACTGTCAGCCACCCACCTGTAAACACTGCCAGTGTCCCACCAGCTCTGCTTTGCCTATTGCTGAGCAGCCCCTTTCCCACCCACCTGAAAGTGTTCTTTTCTTCTCACTCCCATTCCTTCTATTCTACCCTGCCACTACTACCACTGATTCCACAGAAACCATCAAGATTAATCAGATCCATGAGGCATCTGTTTTCAATTCAAGCCTTTGCACCCCGCTGTGGCTTACTTATGGCACTGCAGCTTGGTAACAGGGCAGACATGCCTCTAGATCTCTCTTGTTATTATGTTTAAAACTCCTGCAGCTCAAAAAACATGACTTCTCCAGACAACATGTGACTGCTGCCATTTTGACTAAAGTCAGGTGACCTTACTGCCATCTTAACTGAGGTCAGGTGACTGACTTTACTACCATCTTAACTAACACCCTGGTTAGATAACCAAGTCCTGCCATCTTTACTGAGGTATACCCTGCCCATTCCCCTGTTTACTTATGTTTTTGTCACTAAATTCCTCTTGCTGACTCTGTTACCTGTGTGTTTTGTGCAGTGGCATGCCTTTGGTAGGGCCTACCAAAAGCATCCAGTTCCTGTTCACTGTGTTTGTGTGTGTGCATATGTGTAACTTCAATGCACTTATGTTTACTGTTAAATGTTGTCATTGTCTGTTCATTGTATCTCAGACTACAAAAGCAATAAGTCTCATGTTTTAAATTGGTATATACTTTTAAGTCTCATACAAAAAATATGGTATAAAATATATTAATTTGTTCTCCACTATTGTCAGTTACATCATAAGCTTTATTGCAAACAGGTTTTTTTTTCTTCTTTGTCTTTCACAAGTACAAATATAACCTGTTAATTTGAGATCCAATACAGTCAAGCTTGGGTTCAGTTCTCCAGGAAGATTCTATATTGTAGTTATACCAGTAAACAGCCATCAAGTTCTCATAGATCTGGCATTTAAATGCTTAATTATTAAAAGACTTCATAACAAAAAGAGACAGGTTGGCTCCTAGCATCAGCACTCTACTTCCCCCAAAGAAGACAGAAGACAAACGGGCACAGAACAACATCCATCCTCAATTTGCTTCAACTGTCAAGTGCTGACCACTGGATAAAATTGCCTTTTATCTAAACTGAAGATCTCCAGATGGTGGACAGAACAGAATATCCAAAAGAAGTCCCACTGAGGACACAGCATCGACTGTAGCAGAAACCAGAGACCTTGAACCAGACCAGTAACTCTTTGTAATGAACACTTGCAAGTAAATATATATAGACAGAAGAGTTTACTGCATGACTCAGTGTGTCACATAATAGCTCCCATGACAAGATTGAGTTTTTCATCTTTTTATCTCTTAAATTTTTATTTAATAATAAAATAATTATTAAATATTTTTAACTAAAATTATTTTATTAGTGGGAAGGTGGTGCAAGGGCAGAGGGTAGATACAATAGGATGGAGAAATGAATGGGATTAAGATGCTTGATGTGAAAGTCACAAACAATAAATACAAAGAAAATTTAAAAAAACATATTAAAGGCTTATCCAATATAATCAAGTTGGCTTCATCCCAGTGATGCAAGCATGATTCAACATGCATAAATTAATAGACATAATCCACCACATCCTTTCTTGGTAAAAGTCCTGGAGAGATTAGGGATACAAGGGATGTGCTTCAGTGCAAAAAAGACAATTTGTAGTAAGCCCATAGACAATATCAACCTAAATGGAGAGAAACTCAAAACATTTCCTCTGAAACAAGACAAGATTGTCTACTATTTCCATACCTATCCAATATAGGACTTAAAGTCTTACCTAGAACAATAAGACAACTGAAGAAAATCAAGGGGCTACAAATAGGAAGAACTGACAGACACAAAGACTATGATAACGTGCACAAGACCTTCACAGGTTCAAACTAGAAAAAAATCCAGCACTGAGAAGAGGAGTATGGCAGGCTTCATGCTTAGGAGAAGTTACCTAACACAAGACAAACTCCATGCTGTTGATGTGTGTGTGTGCGTGTTTGTATTTTTTGTTTTGTTTTTGTCTTACTGACTTTTTCTTTTAGATTTATCTGTTTTGATTTTCATTCTTTTTGTTTTTTGTTGCTTCTCTTTTTCTTTCTGAGAGGAAAACACATGAAGTTGGGTGGGTAGGGAATTAGAGATGATAAAGGAGGAGTTGGGGGAAGGCAAAGAATATGGTCAAAATATATTATATGAAAAATAATAATAAAAATTTCAAAAGTTCATCATAAAATAAATGAAATCTTTCCTTCAAAAAACTGGAAACAAGATGATGACTTAAATTAATAAAAAATGATATTATTGAATAACAAATAGTGTAATGGTAATTCCCTAGCATGAAAGATAATTTCTGTATACTATCAAGAACAGGAACCAAAAATCTGTTATGCTCTGTTCCTTACATGCAGAAAAATCACAATGGAAACAAATCTATTACACATTGCAATATGAGATAAAAAATACATTGTAAGGAAGACTGAGGCAAGTAACACAGTCAGAAGGCAATGCAGATCATTACCTCAGCCACTCATTTATCAGAAAGGTAACTCAAAATAATGATTAAAGAAAGATTAGATGTAAAACTTTATTTTTATCTTTATAACATGCAAAATATTGAAGATAGGAAATTATATTTCATTTTGGTTGTGTATGACACAAAACGACTAAATTTCAAGTAGATGTGTTTTTACACTTTTAAGAAGTTGTTACCCCTATTCATTTTCCACACAACATTTCTAACAACACTTTATATTTCCTTAATCATTTTTTGTATTTGTTGAACTATTTGACTATTTTATATAAACAGTAACAAGTAATCACAATCAGGATAGTTTTTCTGACTAGAAGAATAATGGCTATTAGTAATACTGCTCTGGAACCAAGGACTGGATTTCAATAGGACCTGCTTTCACCTAAGCCGAATTCCATCCTTGCTCTTGTTCTCTTCCAAGTATCTTCTTCACTGCTGCCTTGACATCCTTGTTCCTCAAGGTATAGATAAGAGGGTTAAGCATTGGGGTTATGAGTCCATAGAAGAGTGCCAAAAGCTTGCCCTTTAGTTTAGCTGAGCTGCTCCTAGATGCCATGTATGCATATCCACTGATGGCAGAGCCATAGAACATTATGACCACCAGAAGATGGTACCCACAAGTGTGAAAAGCCTTCTTCCGACCTTCAGAAGACTGTATCCTTATGACTGCTCTGACAATATTGATATAAGAGAAAAAAATTAACCCAAGTGGGATAACCTTTATGACAACCACGGCAGCATACATCTCTACCTCATTGACCCAGGTGTCAACGCATGATAACTGAAGCATGGCAGGTACCTCACAGAAGAAATTCTCTATCTAGTATTTCCCACAACAATTCAACAAAGAAGTCAGGACTGTTTGCACCAAGGAGTTGCTGAAATCAGTTATCTAGGCTACTGCTGCCAACTGTTGACACAGCTGAGAGTGCATGACAACTGTGTAACACAGAGGCTGGCAGATGGCCACACAGCGATCAAAAGCCATGATGGAGAGAAGGACACATTCTGTAGACCCCAGGCCGAGGAAGATGAACAGTTGTGCTATGCAGGCCACATAGCTGATGCTTCTCTTATGGCTCTGTATATTTATCAGCATCTGGGGAACAGTAGAAGTAGTATAGCAGAGATCTAAAAAGGAAAGGTTGGCCAGGAAGAAATACATGGGGATATGGAGTTTAGGATCAAGGCAAGACAAAATGATAATAGCTGAATTACCAAAGAGGGTTAATATATAGAAGATGGAGACGACCACAAGAAGAGCCATTTCCAACTGGGGCCATTCAGAAAAGCCTACCAGAACAAAGCCGTTGGTGTGATGGGGGGTGCTATTGAGCCTTGTCATTGCTGGAATTCCATTTACTGAAAATATCAATAATAGAGCTTTGCTGTCCTGGTTATCCTTAACGTTTCATGTAGTAAAGAAACTGGATGGGGATGCTGAAACAAAATCATGAATAACTTCATTTTATTTCCTCGATAAGAAAAATAGCATTAACAGTTGCACATGTATAATCTGTCATCTGTTCTTTTACCCACATTTTTACAAGTAAAGAGTTCTAGAAAGTCAAATTAGAACCAGGCATGGTAGCTCACACTGGTAACCCCAACACTTGAAAGGCTGAAGCATGTGAAAGAAAGGCCAGCATGGATTGCAGAGTGAGGCTCTGTCTCTCTCCATTGCTCCTGCAAGCTCCCGAAATACAAAACAAAAATAAAGAAATACAAGGCAAATATAATAAAGATGTATTATAAGATACTTATTATCAGGTGTTGTGTTCTATTAAAACAGAAGTAAATGAAAACCTCACTGAAGCTTCATTAAGTTTGTAATTTACTCAAAATATTTTTGAACTTAATTTTTCTCAATTGAACTTCCTTTTCTGTAGGTTCTTTTAT
Organism: Myodes glareolus; assembly: GCF_982192425.1. Lineage (NCBI taxonomy): Eukaryota > Metazoa > Chordata > Mammalia > Rodentia > Cricetidae > Myodes > Myodes glareolus. The sequence goes on along the minus strand of NC_142043.1, from coordinate 72,574,836 downwards.
TTATTTTTTTAAAAGAGAACAAGCTATCCTTTTTTTTTCATTTTACATGCCAATACCAGTTCCCTCTCCCTCCCCTCCTCCCATTCCCTCTACCTTTCCCTCAAACCCATTCACTCCTCAGAGAGAGTAAGGCACATTCCTGCAGGTTCTTAATATTTTGTATAATAGAAGTTTGAAATTGCTACCCGTGAAAAGCAGTATCAGTTGGTGGTGACAAATATACTTCCCTTTCTTTTCTTTTTTTTTTGAGGAATCCTCTTTCTGCTTAATATAATTAAGATAATGAGGATAAAACCTCTAGGATGCAGGATAATTTGCATGTAGAATTAATAAACAAAGATGTTTAGCCACAGAATAATTAGGAGTTAACATCACTGAGACTGATGGTATAAAGTGTGTCCCTTTTTGCTTTTGTAAAGAAACATACACACAGCGGGACAGTGGTGGTGCATGCCTTTAATCCCAGCCCTTCACTTGGAAGACAGAGGCAGGCAGATCTCCGTGATTCCAGAACAGGCTCCAAAGCTACAAAGTAATCTGTCTCAAACTTATGCAGCAGAATGGGAAAAGTTGTGAAGAATATTTTTAAAAATTCTCTGGAACTTGTTTGTGTTGTGACAGCCACCAAAAATATGACTATGTGGTGTGGAAGAATTATCTATATTCTGTCAATCATATTTTAATAAAACGCTGATTGGTCAGGCCGGCAGTAGAGGTGGGAAAGCCAGACAGGAAGTAGGGGTGGAGCAAAGAGAACAGGAGTATTCTGGGAAGCAGGAAGCTCCCTCCACACTCCTGCGCAGACCACCGAAGAGACAGGATGTAACCTGCCCAGCTGAGAAAGGTACTGAGCCCTGTGGCTAACTTAGATAAGGATAATGGGGTAACAAAAGTTGTAAGAGCTAATAAGTAGCCTGACCTAATGAGCCAATCAGCTTTATAATTTATAGAGATCTCTGTGTGATTGATTTTCCTTGGGACTTATAAACTATCAGTTTATAACCTAATGTAGACTCCGTGTTATTTTCTTCGGGAATTGCCGGCTGTGGGGTACTGGACAGGACAGAAACCCCAACAAGCCAGCCCTCATACTACAGATGGCTCCCACATGGATAACTGAATCCACAGAAAGCTTGAGAAAGCTTGGGAAAGAATAGAGTAAAGCATGTTGTCTTGGTAGCAGCAATTTCTCGGGTCTGCTCTGCTTGCTAGAGGCAAGCAAATGCTCTTAGATGCTTCCTGACTCAACTTTAGCTGCAAAACTTTGTAACTCCTTTAAGAGGTCCTGCCACAAAACACTTAAACAGTGTTGTTGAAAAGCTGAACGCATGCTTTTCGGTTTTCAGTCGTAGCAGGAAAAAAGCTGTGCCGTTTTAAAATGCTGGCTTTCTGGGATGTCCTGCCAGGACAAACTCTGACTCTTGCAGGCAGGCAGTCTGACTGAGTGTGGTCTGTGAGCATAATGATGCAACTTGCTTGCTGGCAGGGACCTTGAAACACTGTAGAGTTGTGATGATAAAAATGGCTCTGGCGGTACCTCTGCCATGAGGCTGGAAAGCTAAGGAATGGGCTGGATCTAGCCATCAATGCCACAGCTCTCAATATTGCTTAGTAAATTAAAGGCTTATGTGGTCAGAAAAAGAGAGATATACAGTAAAGAGAGAGTCAAAGAGGAAGAAAACCTCTAAATGATTTACAGTGTGTTAAAAATATATGCAGGCTAAAGGTTAAAGTCATTAAAAATAAAAAAAGAAAGAAAGGGAGAAATAGGGTGTGGTGGTATACACCTTTAATCCCAATGCCTGGGGTGCAGAGGTAAATTGACCTCTGAGACTTCAAGGGGCAGAGGTAGATTGACCTCTGTGACTTTAAGGTGTGGTAATACACGCCTTTAATCCCAATACCTGAGAGGCAGAGACAAACAGATCTCTGTGAGTTCAAGGTGTGGTAGCAAACATCTTTAATCCCAGTGCTGGGGAGGCAGAGACAGAAGGATCTCTGTGAGTTCAAGGACAGCCTGGTCTACAGTGTTATTCCAGGACAAAGATATACAGAGAACCTGTCTCAAAAGTTAAAAGAAATAGAGGTTAAAATAAAGCCGCATAAAGGTGGAAAATAAACAGAGAATCTTGATACTGTATGTTATTATGCTCTCTTTGAATTGTTTGAATGCTGAGGAAGTACTGCGCCAGCACGGTCTGGAACCACGAGTCTTGGCGGAGGGTGTCCAGGTTGAATGAAATCCACAGAGCACGAGGTTGAGGTGAAACAGCAGCTTGTTTCTTGTTCTGCTGGGGCTAGCTTTTATACCATGGCACCAAATGGGGAGGGGGCTGTGAAGGGACTGTCACCTGACCCAAGGAGGAACTCTCACCTGACCCCAGTAGGGGTCAAGGACTGATCATGTGCACTCCACCTTTACCTGTCCCCAGTAGGGACTGTCACCTGACCCCAGCAGGGATCAAGGAATAATCATGTGCACTCAAACTTCCTCATCCAACTCCAGGAGCAGAGGGAAGTTAAGATTCTTTGCAGATAAGCACCTCAAATGGGGGCAGGGAAAGTATAACTCAGGGTAGCAATTCCCACAAGGAAGGAGCAACAGCTGCTAAATACTTTTGTTTATAAATGCTGCTGAACTAACCCAAGAGAGGTATTTTGAAAATACCTTGGCTTCAAAACTGAAGTCAAAAGGTATGTTACTTTGGAGAAGAGATTTTGCTTTTGTTTCCACAGAAAATGAGAGGCTGTGGATTCATTCTGAGTTAAGAAAAATCAGGTTCGAAAAAGGAACCTGAGAAATCTCCGATAGGAACAGATGGCCCAGATGACAGAGTTCTACATCCAGATCAGATTCAAGACTGCTGCCTGAGATGATCAGGACTCACAGGATACTCCAGTCAGGACTTGATAATAACTCTAAATTTTCTTTAGGTCCCCATAAGATCATTAGCACCCCCAACCAGCAGGAAGTAGCATGAAATACTACGCCCACATTCCCAACAAATGTACTATGGGTATTTTCCTTTGTTTTTTTTTTTTAAAAAAAGAGGGAAATGGTGTGGGAGAATTATCTATATTCTGTCAATCATATTTTAATAAAACGCTGATTGGCCAGGCAGGCAGTATAGGCGGGAAAGCCAGACAGGAAGTAGGGGTGGAGCAAAGAGAACAGGAGTATTCTGGGAAGCAGGAAACTCCCTTCTCACTCCTGTGCAGACCACCGAAGAGACAGGATGTAACCTGCCCAGCAGAGAAAGGTACTGAGCCCTGTGGCTAATGTAGATAAAGATAATGGGATAACAAAAGTTGTAAGAGCTCATATGTAGGCTGACCTAATAGGCCAATCAGTTTATAATCTTATGGAGTCCTGTGTGTGATTTTCCTTGGGAGTTGCCGGCTGTAGGGTACTGGGTGGGACAGAACGCCAACAAGCCGGCCCTCATGTTACAACTATGTACATATGCAAATTAATTGCACATATGTGTACTTTGTGTGTTTCATGCTCCTTTGTGTAAAATAAACACTTGGTTTACATGAGAACAAATTGCTCAAATTACACAGTTGAAGTACAAGGTTATATAAATGTAATATTGTTGTTAAGATACCAAACATTATCATGAATAAAGTGACTCTTGGTAAAAAGGTTTTGTAACCACTTTAGAGATAATATTTAATGTAATTTAAGAATCGTTTTAATCCCAGAATAAAGATGTGTATAATTCTATTCCTTCACTTGCTGGAGAATTTTTGACAGTCTTACATGAATTTGTTTTTATCACCATCTTATTTTTGACAAAGTTGAATATGCAGTCTATAAATAATTTGAGAAAATGTTACACTATAACTAAATATAGTGACTTATTCATGTGATATTAAATTTTAATAATTATTGTTGAAAACACTTTACCTCAGCTCTGTTATCATTTTTCAATAATAGAAGGTATCTTTTCACCTATAGTCACTCCATTGTATGATAGATCTCTTGTTCTTATCTCTTCTGTTTCACTGAAATGTCTTATCCTTTGCTCATTATCTCTGCAGTTCCTTCTCCACCTCTCCAGGATCCCAGTAACTTTTGTTCAGCTCTGGTTCTGTCAGATCTTACAAAAGTGTTGTCTCAGAATAATGCATTATATGAAGCAGACACAGTATAAAAAGTGAAATATTTTCTCACTTTTTTGAGATATATGCAATGGAAATCATGAAAAAAACCACAAAAATAAAAAATGTGGTTTTTGCCTTTTATAGAATTAGCAATTTTATTTTATAATTGTATTACTCTTTTCCATATTTCATTTAGTGGTTATGCTCTGTTTTCTACTAACCAATTACAATAGATGTGTTTAAATATAGTTCCCTTCCAAGGAACATTGTAGTTCTTCTTACTGATATTTGTAATACTTGACATTGTGGTTTCAATTAGTAACTGTCAGGACCCTCAATGAAGACATCAGGAGCTTTGCTTGGAATAAAGAAAGCATCCATGCATTTCATCTTAGTCACTTTATAGCCCTCATAGTGGAATAACTGGCTAGGGAAGATGTCATAGAAATTCAATGATTGGATGTAAGAGAGTGGAGATGGAACAAAAAGATTTTTCACTACATGAAAAATTTCCGATTGATTACTATCCCACAATGGCAAAGAATGTTTGGTCACCAGTTTCCTTGTGGTTCACCAATTTCATAATGGATATAAGCAGAAATATTTGATAAATTGTGGAGATAAATATTCTAAGTATAATTTGAGTTACCAGATCACAGTAATAAACAGATCATTCTCTTGCATGTACCTATAAGCAATCCTTTTGGATTTAACTGAGGTAAACATGAGAGTGAATATTTCCTTAAAAGAAAGGTGTAAGACTTTTAGCCTTCATGGATGGTCTTTGGACAACAGAGAACATCTGGAAATGGTATTTAAAGTGGAGCAAACCATAAAATCAAATAGCACGCATGGCGACATTTCAGTCTTGGACAACATGATTTCTTCATTTTTAAAGAATATGATTTGTTACTAATTTTAAGGAAAACAGAAAAAAGAAATTTTAAAAATTTCTAAATTCAATGGTGTTTCCTGAGAAAATTTTCCAAATGGCCTTTATTATTCTGAGAAAGTTTATAAGACAGAGTAGATATGTTTGGAGGTTTACTTAGAAAATAATATTTATACCTATTTTAAACAAATAGTTGACAACAATTATTCAAAAACATGTTCTCATGCTTTCATTCATAGAAAAAAATGCAGCCTTTCAGTTTTAAACAGAAAAGGACTTTGTGTATAAGGTGCATGATCAGATTGCCATGGGTAGAAGGCTCCTAGTAACCTGTCTTTTCACTGATTTTCTTTTTGCGAGCTAACTAGAGTGATAACAAACTCATTGAGCATTTGCAAGGTTCATTGTGGGTAAGCAGTGCAAATAAAAAATGTAGACTCCCCAATCCCCAGTGGCCACTCTCTGCAGATTAAAGCTAATGCATATAGAATTATGACTATGTGATAAAGAGAAATCCAGTTTCTTGGTTATTTAAATCATTTCTCAAACCTATAAGTTGGTTTCTTATGAAATCTCCTTTGGTTTTGAGGACAATGTCAGTTCATGCTTTAGCATAACTACCTGGCACAGCTTCTCCTGCCATTCACTTGGCTATCCTGATGGATGAAGCTAGTAATCAATCCAATCTCAATATCACCTGTGATGTTCAAGTTTAAGATGGCTTTGGTTTAATTTATTGTAAATTAGTTTTTTTATTGACAGTAGTAATTTTAATTCCCAATCCCTGTTGTGCCTCTCACCTGCATTGCTTATAGCCTCTAACTGTGAAACAAATGCTTTTACTATCATTACAGTTCACAAAGCAATACTTTGAAAAATATAAGAAATGAAAGAAGTTAACGTTTTTAGAATACTGACTGCTCATCCTAATGGAAGATGTGTCTAGGGTTTTTGGGTACCTCACTTCTTAGGCTGGCTTCACCTTTCACTTCTGTAGTCCTTGCATCTCTGAACCTTAAGTGTATCTAACCTTCACCACAAACCTGACTCTACTTATTTTGTAAGTCACGTTTGCCTATAATCTGCCTTTTAACCTTTGTAGACTAGTGACATTAGAACCAAATATGCTAGAAATTCTGATCTTAGAGAGTCAGTCCCTCTGTTGCAATTAAGCAGAATTCAAGTAAATAAGAATTGTGGCCATGGGGGAATATATAAGAAATAGCAGCATGAATTATTATAAAGCTATTAAATTTTATATGATTCTTTTACTGGGCTCATCTCACTTTTGAAAATTATCTATTCCTTTTGTGTAATACACACTGAAGACACTCCATATTTAAAGTTACATTCAGTTTTGAAGATGCTCCCTAGCTGCTGTGACTGACCCTCAGTGCTCCTTGAGACCCTTTCTAGTAAGGATGCTCTCAGATACTATTGAACTGTGCCTTACGGCTGCCTGCTTTTGAAATTAGGGTAATAAGCAGCATGTTATTCATATTATTTGTGACTGTTTTCTGTTGTTAACATTTATGCTTTTCACATATTATTCCACCTATGAAAAGAAGATGTGCAACAACAATTATACTTTTGGTTACATTTAGGAGCATATGATGTGGAAAGAACTTTCTCATATATATCTTTCAGTGAACAAATGAATAATTTTTATTTTTGCTAAATCTAGAAATGTAATTTCTTATTTAAATGTTAAAGCATATTCATTTTTAATAAAGATTGGCAAACAGGTTACAAAAGGATTGAAACAATTTATGCTCCAAGGTCATCAATCTTCATTTCCTTTAAAGCCTCTTAGCATGGCAATGTCATATTTTATAGAAATTATTATTTATCCATTTTGGTTTGTATATAAAAATCACCATTAAGACAATAATATCTATGCTGAAATAAACATGAATACGTGTAAATATTTTTCTATGCACCTACATAATATTTTCTTCAGCTCAAATATTCAAATAATGTTACTGATGATCCAGTTAATGTTTGGTAATGATTAAGCATGTTAAAAGTTTGCTATTTTGACTAATTGGATATGAAATGCATTTAAAATTTGAGAATCCTTTCTGATTTAAGGTGAAGTATTTAGTTCTGCTCAGTAAACATCACAAGCTTACTGTGAGCACATGCTCTCTATTTAAATCTGATGTGCTATAAATATACTGAAGAAAAACAACCATATAATCATTTCATTAGACGCTGAAAAAGCATTTGACAAAATTCAAACCCCTTTATGATAAAGGTCTTGGAGAGATTAGGGATACAAGGTTCATTCCTAAATATAATAAAGGCAATATACAGCAAGCCAACAGCTAACATTAAATTAAATGGAGAGAAACTCAAAGCCATCCCACTAAATCTGGAACAAGACAAGGCTGTCCACTCTCTCCATACCTCTTCAATATAGTGCTTGAAGTTCTAGCAGCAGCAATAAGACAGCATAAAGAGATCAAGGGGATTCAAATTGAAAAGGAAGAAGTCAAACTTTCATTATTTGCAGATGATATGATAGTGTACATAAGTGACCGCAAAAACTCTACCAAAGAACACCAACAGCTGATAAACACCTTTAGTAATGTGGCAGGATACAAGATCAACTCCAAAAAATCAGTTGCCCTCCTATACACAAAGAACAAAGAGACAGAGAGGGAAATCAGAGAAACATCACCTTTCACACTAGCCACAAATAGCATAAAGTATCTTGGGGTAACTCTAAGCAAGGAAGTGAATGATCTACTTGACAAGAACTTTATGTCCTTGAAGAAAGAAATTGAAGAGGATACCAGAAAATGGAAGAATTTCCCATACTCTTGGATTGGGAGGATCAACATAGTAAAAATGGCAATTCTACCAAAAGCAATCTATAGATTCAATGCAATCCCCATCAAAATCCCAGCAAAATTCTTCACAGACCTTGAGAGAACAACAATAAAATTTATATAGCAAAACAAAAAACCTAGAATAGCCAAAACAATCCTATATAATAAGAGTACTTTCGGAGGCATTACCATCCCTGACTTCAAACTCTATTACAGAGCTACAGTAATGAAAACTGCTTGGTATTGGCACCAAAATAGAGCTGTAGTCCAATGCAATCAAATAGAAGACCCAGATCTTAATCCACAAACCTATGAACACCTGATTTTCGACCAAGGAGTTAAAACTATACAATGGAAGAAAGAAAACATCTTTAACAAATGGTGCTGGCATAACTGGATGACAATCTGTAGAAGAATGAAAATAGATCCATATCTATCACCATGCACAAAACTCAAATGGATTAAAGACCTCAACATTAATCTGACCACATTGAACCTGATAGAAGAGAAAGTTGGAAGTAGTCTATAAGACATAGGCACAGGGGACCACTTCCTAGGTAGAAACCTAGTAGCACAGACAATAAGAGAAACAATGAATAAATGGGACCTCCTGAAACTGAGAAGCTTCTGTAAAGCAAAGGACACTGTCAGTAAGACAAAATACCAACCTACTGATTGGGAGAAGATCTTCACCAACCCCTCATCAGATAAAGGCTTGATCTCCAAAATATACAAAGAACTCAAAAAACTAGACACTAAAACTCTAATGAACCCAATTTAAAAAATGGGGTGCTGATTTGAACAGAGAATTCTCAACAGAAGAAGTTCGAATGGCCAAAAGACACTTAAGGTCATGCTCAACCTCCTTAGCGATCAGGGAAATGAAAATCAAAACAACTCTGAGATACCATCTTACACCTGTCAGAATAGATAAACTCAAAAACACCAATGATAGCCTATGCTGGAGAGGATGTGGAGTGAGGGGAACACTCATCCATTGTTGGTGGGAATACAAACTTGTGCAGCCACTGTGAAAATCACTGTGGCGGTTTCTCAGGAAACTGGGAGTCAACCTACCTCAAGACCCACCACTTCCACTCTTGGGAATATACTCAAGAGATGCCCTATCATACTACAAAAGCATTTGTTCAACTATGTTCATAGCTGCACTATTTGTAATAGCCAGAACCTGGAAACAACCTAGGTGCCCCTCAATAGAAGAATGGTTAAAGAAGGTGTGGAACATATACACATTGGAGTTTTACTCAGTGGTTAAAAAACAATGACATCTTGAATTTTGCATGCAAATGGATGGAAATAGAAAACGCCTTACTGAGTGAGGTAACCCAGTCCCAAAAAGGAGAATATGGTATGTACTCACTCATAAGTGGATTATAACCATAATTAAAGGACACTGAGCCTATAATTATTGATCCTAGAGAAGCTAAATAAGAAGGTGAACCCAAAGAAAATCATATAGTTATCTTCTTGGATATTGGAAGTAGACAAGATTGCCAGGCAATACGTGAGTGCACGGAGATGTGAGGGGCAGTGGATGTAAGGGGAGATGGGTAGAGAGAAGGAAGAAAGGGAGGGTTCAGGAGAGCTTGGGGTAATGGGATGGGTGGAATGGAAGAAGGGTGAATATTGGAGCAGGGAAGTAAATATCTTAATTAAGGGAGCCATTTTATGGTTTGCAAAAGACTTATCTCTAGAGGGGTTGCCAGGTCCAAGGAGAGGTCTCCAAATTGTTCCTTGGACCCCAGAGAAGAGGGTGTCTGAACTGGCCTTGTCCCATAGCCACACTGATGACTATCTTGCATATCGCCATAGAACCTTCACCTGGCGATGGATGGAGATAGAGACAGAGACTCACATTGGTGCACTGGACTTAGCTTCCAAGGTCCCAATGAGGAGCAGAAGGAGGGAGAACATGAGCAAGGAAGCCAGGATCATGAGGGGTGCATCCACCCACGGAGACGGTGGGACTGATCTAATGGCAGCTCACCAAGGCCAGCTGGACTGGGAGTGATGGAGCATGTGATCAAACTGGACACTCTGAATGTGGCCGGCAATGAAGGCTGACTGAGAAGCCAAGGACAATGGCACTGGGTTTTGATTCCAATGCATGGACTGACTTTGTGGGAGCCTGATTTTTTTGGATGCTCACTTTCCTAGACCTGGATGGAAGGGAGGGAACCCTGACTGCTCTTAGAACTAGAGAGGGAGGGGGAGGTGGGAAGGGGGAGGGAAAAAGGGCGGCGGGGAGATGGTGGAAATTTTTAATAAATAAATTAATTAATTAATAAAAAAGAATGGATAAAAAAATATGGTATGTTTATATAATGGAGTACCACACAGCAGAAAAAAATAATGACATCTTGAAATTATCAGGCAAATGGATGGATCTAGAAAAAAATAATATTCAGTGAGATAACCCAGACCCAGAAACACAAATATAATATGTACTCAGTCATGAGTGGCTTTTAGAATTACTTCCAGTTGTCATGGGTGCAATATTATTTCTGTGGGATCCTTTAAAAACTAAAATGATGATTAAGTTTCAAGATTACTATCTGGTAAAATTGTATATATTCTCTGAGTAGTTGGAAGGGTTTTTCTGAAGTTCTTATTTGAAGATCTGGCCAGAATGTTGTAAGAAAGAACACCACCAAAGCTAGCCAAATTCGAATTATCTTGAGCATTTTGTAGCTCAAAACCTATTCAAGTGTGGTGATAGCAGCATAATGGCACCATATGAACCAGGTGGAATCATTGTTGTGGGGCCCCATTTTCTTCCTGGAGACTTCAGAGATTACTGTAGAAAAATTTATTGTTCATTATAGAAAACTAAAATATTGTCCATATCAAAATGGAAAGTGAATTTATATAACCATGTATTCAAAGAAAGGTACCACAGAGACAGAAATAGGTATGCAGAGAAGTAAAATATTTGAAAACAGAGTTTTAATAACTTTTGTCCCTAGATTTTATCTTCATTCAAGGTGACTCTTGATGAGACAGAAACTCTAAATTTTTCTTTTAGCAACTTGCTTGAATTTAGAGGAGAGCAATCATCCAGTTCTAAAGCCAGCTTTGATTTTTAAGTGAGTCAGGTCTATCTCTGTACTAAGAAGTGAAGAGATATGTATGTTTAAGTACTGACATATTGCCCTGTGGAGGATATTGTATCATAAGTCAGAATTCTCATTGCTTGCTGATTCTTTCTAGATGGCTATATTTTTTATTCTTTAGGCATTTAGATGCCCAGTGTCTCTAGGCTACTTAAAGATGGGTATTTTCTGTTTTCCTGCAAAGACACGAACAGAACCCTGACCCAACTTTTGTGAGATTTCATTACAACTTGTAGGATTGTCTCTATTGGGAGACATATTGTCCTTTAATTGATTATATCTTACACTCAGGTCTAAATTTGGAAAGACTGTAATTAGAGATGCTGATGTATAGCCTTTTTTTGTTGCGTGGATATTTTGTTCCTTGGTTTCTGTTGCACTCTCTGATTCTGAGGAAAGTATGGTGGCTGTGTGGTTCCTGGTAAGAAATTCTTCTGGGATGCTGATAATTGTGGCCATTGGGTATTCCATGTAAAATGTGTTTCTAAGTTTTGGGAACTCACATTCATGTGGATGGGTTAGGAGGGAGGAACAGGGAAGGCCCATGGCCCACAAGAAGGAGGAAAGTTGTATACTGTACCAGGATCTACTCAGTCCTCTAGGAACAGGGGCAGGGAATGAGAAGAGGCCACAACAGATAGTCTGCTACAGATCTGGAGATGAGACAGGTGATTGAATATGGAGGAGAGGAGGGTGGGTGAAAAATCTGAAGCTTACTTACCTTGCTCACTGGCCTACTTACTTCTCAGCCAGACATGGCTGGCAGGTTACCAGAGAAAGTCAGCAGGAGTTGGGTCTGGAAGAAGTTTTGAGCAGAAGCTCTGTATGATCCACTAGAGATGGGGGCAGAGAGAAGGTGGAGGCCTTATCAGGTGATTTGCTATAGAGATGCGGAGAGACTAAAGGTTTGAATTTTCTGGAGAGGAGAAGCCTTGACTATCCACAGTTAGAATACTTTTTTCCCCTGGCAGAAGTAACCTGTGGGTTCCTGGAGAATGCCTGCTGGTTTTGGCATCTAGGATGAAGTGATGAGTGCAGGAAGAAAGGTTGGAGGTGAACACCTGTGTGTTGCAGTGAAGATGGGAACAGAGATGGAGATGAGGCTGAAACAAGTCGTCTGTTATAGAGCTAGAGGTGTCAAAAGGAATTGGATTTGGAAGAGAGAAGGGAGAAACTAAGATCTGCAACTGACCTACCTGTTTCCATGGCCTGCAGGGCCTGCTCACCCCAGGAAATGCCTGTAGATGTTACATACTGGGATATCAGTTTAAAGAAATATTGGGTGAAGAAATATTGCAGAAGAAGGTCTACATGATCTTTTGGGTGGGATTTCAGAGAGGAGGGGGCTACTACAGTGGGTGTTCTGCTGCAGAGCTGGGGATGGGACTGGGGATGGGACTGGGAAGAATGGAGGGAGCGGGTAACGACATTCAGTTAATCGAGCTGCTTCTCTGACCTGAATAACCTGCAAGTTCCAAAATATTGTCCATTTAACATTAAAAAAACTTTCATGGAAACACTTGAAAATAAATGTTTTCTTTAATATTATAAAGCAAATAGTTTCAAATTAACATTTCAGTATATTGTAATATTTACACTGTTTTAGTTAATTACAATTTACAAAAGAATTCAAAGACTTTCAGCATGTGACACTATGAAATAAAAACATGGACTGATATAAGACCATTATATAGTTACATTGGAATAAAGATTTGTGTGTGATATATCTGGATAGGAAGCAGAAATCTTGGGGGCATCAGGGACTTGAATTTGCAAAACTTCTGAGATATAGCAATTTAGATTTTCATCCTTAACGAAAACATAATAGAATGCTCTCTACTGTATAGGTCTCTTAAGTTGTATCCCTTAGTATTTGAAATCATTTCAGAATTCGTAATTAGAACATAGCCCTGAATGCAGAGGTACCTTCAAAATTACAAAGATACTCTATATAAGTTGGAACTGGAGGTTACTCTCCTTCTTGTCAGTTCCCAGATGAACTTGCAGAGTCTTAATATTAATTATAATTGTTTTGGTAATGTCTCAGGCATATTACTGACTAGTTCCCAAAATTAAATTAACCAGTTTTTACAATTCTGTGTATTACCATGTGGTTGTGGCTTACTGGTAATGCTCTGGCAATTTTCTTCCTCAGTGTCTTTCAGATTCCACCTTTTTTTTTTCCTGTTTGGATTTCCTGCATAGCTACATTTGGCCCTGCCATAAGACAAAACAGTTTTATTCATCAATCAATAAAAGCAATACATATTCACAGCCTACAGAATGACATCACACATCAATAACTCAGACAGAAAAATGTACCAATGTTTGTTTACTTATTCTAGTTGTATGTGCATTCTTATTTGGGAATAATTTTGCATGGTCCTGTTATCCATTATTTGTAAGAAAGCTTCTCACTCCGAGAGTTCTCCTCAGTGCTGCTTTGACTTCCTTGTTCCATAAACTATAGATGATGGGGTTCAGCATGGATGTCACTGCTGTATAGAAGAGGGCCAAGAATTTATCCATTCCTGGTGAGTGACTAGCCTTGGGCCTCAAGTAGGTAATAGATGCTGAGCCATAGAAGAGTGTGACTATGAGTAGGTGGGAGGAACAGGTAGAGAGCTTTATGGCGTCCCTCAGGTGAAGGCATCATCAGCACTGCAATCAGAATCCTGACATAGGAGGAAATGATCAGTAAAAATGGGCTGATTATGCAGAGGACTGCCGCCACAAAGACAGCAGCCTCGTTTTGGGATGTGTCTCCACAGGCAAGTGCCAGGAGGGGTGGAAGGTCACAGAAGAAGTGGTCTATCTCACAGGGCCCACAGAAGTCCAAAGAAAAAATAAAATTGGTCTGTCCCAACCCTACTATGCATCCCATTCCCCATGAAACCATTGCCAAATGGGCACATACCCCACGACTCATTCGGGCTGCATAGTGGAGTGGGGAGCATATGGCCATGTAGCGGTCAAAAGCCATGGCTGCCAATAGACTGCACTCAGTTATTCCAAAGAAAGTGAAAAAAAAATCTGTGTGGCACAACCCTCCCGAGAGATCCCTCGGGACTCACTCACAAGACTCTGCAGCATCTTGGGTATGACAGAGCAAGTGTAGCCAATCTCCAGGAGAGACAAGTTGGCCAGGAAAAAGTACATGTGTGTGTGCAGGGCTGGACTGGTAAAGATGGCAAGGGCTATGAGTGCATTGCCTGTCAGTGATCCCAAGAACATGAGGAGGATGAGGGTGAACAGGAGGAAGCACCTCAGAGAACGTGGCAAATGAAAAGCGTTTGACAGGCAAGCTGTTCTCCTGCCACAGGGAGCAGTTGACATTCATCTCCTGGAAGAGGGCAGAGCAAGTCATCAGAAGGATTCTTGCAGATGGGGAAAATTATTCAGTTTAATACTTATGATCTTCAGTTAAGTCAGAGACAGAATGTTTAGCTTCAGTCATAAAATTAAAGTTTTCAGACAAGCATTTATCCTCACAAAGTGTCGTATCTAACCCCTTCTCTGCTTACCACATCAGGTGATTTTCCAACGTGTACTGAGCATTATTTTGAGTGACCCAGGACTTAGGACAGGTGCTTTACCCTTGTATTCCCAGCCCTGATGAAGCTGAGGCAGAAAGCTTACCATTGGTTTGAGTTCAGCCTCACTTGTGGAGTAAGATATCAGCCAAGTAAAAGAAAATGAAAACATCCATTGTGGCTCAATTCTTTTCGCTTGCTTTTCATTGACAAGTTATCAATGTCACCCTGAAAATCTGCTCTCCCACCAACTCATATCTATGCTTTCCTATTGTTATGGATACCCTCTCTCCAACCCATCTCAGAGTGTATTAGGGCCAGAGTATTCTGTGATTTCTGTAGCTAATATTCATATACATGCCTTAAAATATCATTCCTTCAAGCGTGACTCATATTTATGTGAAGATAAAATAAAATCAAATAACATCTTGGAAAGCAGCCTGGCCATGAACTCACAGAGATCAAACTGCTTCTCTTCCCAGGTGCTGAGATTAAAGGTATATTCCACCACCACCCAGCAATTTCCATATCTTAATAGTTCCCATCTTTTAATAGAGTATGCTTTCTTAGTGAGAGTATCATGGTCTGCACATTAAATTTTTATTTTATTATTATTATTCGTAAGATTCTATGAATCAGGGCATTGAGTTTAATAAAGAAAAAAGAGTAAAATAGATGGGGTCTTGATATGTAGTACAGGCTGACATCTAATTCCTAATATCCCTGCCTCAGTCTCTTGAATGGTGGGATTCCCAGAGTGATTCATCATGCCTGGAATGATAGAAATTTCTCTTTAACCTTTTACTCAATGGACCTCCCATTACAATCCCATCAAAATGCTTTGCATTTTTTGCATGTATAGTATTTATACACTTCATTTTATCTTTGCTCACTTTCTCACTGGGAGGCTGCTGTGTCCTTGCTTCATTGTTTGTCTGGTAAACTCTTCAGTTCCAGTGTAACTTTGTCTTTTTTCTGGAAATCACACAACTCTTCCACCTAACAGTCATTCTTCATGCTTTTCACACTAAAACTGCTAAAATAGCATCTACCACTGTGGTGGTGATTACATCTCATTTCTTTCTGAGTACAGCCTGCTACAGAGACTGTGTACAGACTTTTCTATCATTACATCTGCCATCTTTACCAGTCCGTAAATTCTCATGTAATGAGAAGTTTCAGTGTTTACCTTACTCTGCCTCCTTTGATATTCTGCCTGTTACTTCCCATTAAATCCTCTGGAGTTCAACCTCATGGTCTTCAAATGTTTCACATTCAGCCTGGTCATTTATCTCTCAGTCTGGTATCTTTTCCTTTCAAATGAGATGACCCTTACTGTTTTTTGTGGTATATGCGGTTCTGATGAAATTTGTGGTTTTTTTCCCACCCAAAAATCTAAGTATACAATGTTTTTTTCAAGATGAGCAGAATAGGAGATACTTTCAACCAATCGGTCCTCCCTCTACTCACTTGATAAACCAAGTATCACCAGGTCATGCTATGTTGTATGTGAGTATATCACGTCATGGTTGATCCACTAACCAAATATGGGCTTTAGGGTTCCCAAATTATTTTAAATAATTATATTACCAATGTTAATTAGCATATATAAAACATGTACATACATACATGTCACATATATTGTATGCCTGTATATACATGCAGAAACATACGCATGTGCACATAGAGTATAATAAGGGTTCACTCTGGGAAGACTCTGTATCAGTTAAAATCTTAGTAAAGACAACAATGTGGATAACACTGTTTAAACTCTGTTCCTTAATTTGACCACTTATTAAAAGGGGCTGAGAAAGAAATCTATTCCCCCACGAGACTGCTTCAGTGAGAACTAGGTTACTTCCCTAAAATCACTTTTAAAGTGGTGAGGTGCTGAATGCTTACTAGCTACACAAGATATGAACATGTTGTATGTCTACACACAGCCATACTATATTCACCTTTGTGTACACTGTATTTTGGGGAAACTCACACCACAACCAATAATCTTTGCCCCTATTCATTAATTGCTCTCTAAATTGTATTTTTTATTTTGTGGATAATGGAAAAGCAAAATTAATTAAAACCTTCATGCACACATAAAAATGGTGCCTGCATCTTCTTTCCTGAGAGGATATAAATGTGTATAATGAATTATTGTATCTATTAGATAGATATTCACCTGTGCACGCAGAAGTTCTAAAAACTTAAGGGTAGAGAACACCTGGTCTGACTTAAAGTTCTGATGAGCATGAAGCAGGAAGTCTTGGATTACTTGGACTCTCAGGGAATTCAGCTCTTGTAAAAATAGCCAAAACATCGAGTATTGTGTTGTGATGCATTTTATACTTACTTCAAAGTATTTTAAACTTTCCTGTGTATTATATTAAATTCAAATATCTATATTTCTCATGTATTTTGTATAGACAAAATCCACATGTGATTGAGCAAAGGAAAATCCGAAAAGCTAACCGAGAAAGGGATATGTTTTAAATTTGAAATATTTTCTTAAATACCCGGTATTTAGTGGTAGTTTCTATATTTGTATAAAGAGCTCTCCATATAAAGAGTGTGGTCTTGAGTCTCAATTAAATTTTCAGGAACTCAGTTTAGGACACACAAGTAGAATGATATATTTTCATCTCCTTCTGTGGAGAGAAAAGTATTTACTCTGAAAGAGTATCAAGATTCTTGAGAAAGAAATAAGAGTCAGAATACTCTGGTGTAAATATCCTATCTGCCTTTCATCGGTTACATTTTCTTGACCTTAATTTTGGAATCACTGGTTCCTTTTAAACACTGCATGATAGAATCTCCCCCAACTTTCTAGTTAACCTATTTTAAGTGGTTTTATACCAATAGTCAGCTCTATTTTATATATAGGCCTTCAGTGTTATAATGTGTTCCCTATGAACTGGTGGTTCACTTGGCAACTAGCTATATGCAAGAGATGGTGCATGAGATGAGAGGATTTTGATGTCTTACAGTCTTGGTTTTGCATGATACATTTCAAATCCCAGAGCCCCAAGTCAAGCTCACTATACGTTGTTCTATTTTGTGAATGATACAGGTGAAAAACATCATTTTCCTGGTGTCAGAAGGTTAGGAAAGTTCATTGGTGGGTTCAGTACCTTGTCTGATCTTGTAGGTTATGACACACTGTAAGATACTGTTTCTGAAACAGTACAGTGTCTGCATGTAGAAACTGCCAGGAAGTGAGAGTTGTACTATTAAATAATGGCTAAAATTCTATAACAGCACACAGAATTTCTGTAGATTGATCAGGAAAAGATAATTAGGATGCTCACTTCCCGGTTTTACCACATTCACTCACCAAGGACCATTTATGCAGCTGAGTAACACTTTAGGTCAACCCAGAAGAAAGAGTGGGATCACTTGATTAGATTACAATGTATCATATAACATGAGCATCACAGTGACAAATGAATTCTAATTCACCAGGAAGCAAGTGATTAATAGCAATAGAGAGCTATTTTCTGAGGTGGATGCTCAAGTCTGCATAAACTATAAAAGTCTTAACAGAAGGAGACAGTAAGTAATTAGAATAAAAAGAACAGGAAAATGTTTTGAGTATTAAATATCCTTTTATATGCTTTAATTCACCCTCTACAGGCCTAGTCTTGATAAATAAACTTTGCCACCTACCTCCAATCACAGTACTTGAAGTGATAATTAAGTAGTTTTTGCTTCTGATTAGCTACTCCAGACTTTCTCTTCATCCTTTCCTTGCTGCATACAGAGGACACACAACATCCCCATCCTCATCTCTACATTGTACTGAAAAGCTTTTGTTATGGTGAAAAGTCATACCTGATGCCAAGAAGATTGTGTCTCAGGAGAGAGCACCATGTCCTTCAAGGCAATGTCCCAGTATCACACACACACAAGCATTACTACTCCTAGAACATATATATACTTTCTTCTTTTCTGGAGAACAATGAGCCCTAAGCATATTATGCTAAAATTCTTCTGTGTTCTGAGTCATTTTCATTTTACTCTCCCCAGGAGACTCACAATCTCTTCTCACTGTTGAGTTTCAGGAGTCACTGCATTGCCCTCCTGAGAGTCCTTATGGATATGGCAATAGCTCTGGGCAGAGCAGCCTCACTCTGCAGCAGCCCTTTCTCCTGAGAAATAGTTCTATCAAAAACATCTGAATCATCTTATCCACAAGGAGTGTGTCCCAATAGCCTAACCATCTTTCCACTGCATCAGCTTTGCCACCTGATGACAAAGGTCCAACATGGGGTCTCCTGAAGAAGTTATACAAACCAGAGCATTTATTCATGCCTAGACACTCTGCGTTTTGAGTTAAGGTCGTGAATATTGTATTCTTAGCTTGTTAGTGATATTTAAGTTTTTAGTCTCATCATAGTGTGTTGACTGTTGTTTACTATAGATGCTGGTTATTTCTCTCTGTTACTATTTTATTATCTGATTTTTCTAAATCCTGAAAATATTTTGGATGTCATGAAATGGAATCTTCATCATCTGCAATAATTGTGTTACTGATTTCATACACCTATTCATAACTGAAAAAAGTCATATAGTGTGTAAATTGTTTTAGTATTCTGCTGGACTAAGTCTCTAGTATTGTATAGTGGGTGATTGTTGTTGTTATTGTTTTATTCTTACTTCACGTAATGTTGGTTTAAATTTTCTTGTCATGAGAGATCTGTTTGGCTTCACCAAATGAGGTAATACTGACCTTATTTGTGCAACAAAAAAGAGGAGCATAGTTCATGTTCTACTATCTTTTGGAAGTTTTTGAGGATGGCTATTTATCCTTTTTAAATGTTTGGAAGAATACATCAAAGAACTCATCTGTTCAGAAATTTATTTCTGTTGCAAATAAGTGCTGATCTAGTCTATATAACTACCATAGGTAAATTCAGATCTTGTGTTTCAACATTAAACAGTTTGGCAACTTTTGTTTCTTAGGACATAAGAGAAATATTAAAAAACATGAAAGATTAGAGTTAATTTCCTATTATATCACATTATCATAAACTAATAATCAATATCAAGAGAGCACAGAAACTATAAAACCACCTAGAATAGAACAAGACACTTTTGAAAGACTAGTGATACATTCATGGGATCAGGGAGGAAAATTGAAAGTTCCTGGAATTAAAAGTGTACACACAGCTTGCAGGGTCTTTGGGATACAACTAAAGAAGTTTTGAGAGGAAATTCTGAGATGGACCTTGCATAGGAAGAATTGATTTTGAATCAATCGTGGCCCTGCTATTGGACTTACAGAGAAATGCTCCTGCCATGGCCTGAGTTGAGTCTACCTAAGAATGATTAGTATCTGAAGTTCACCAGGGCTTGTGATGGCATGGTTGGTTCAAATTATTTGAGGCAGTCATGGCTATAATAGTACCTTCTGCAGCTCACATTACACTTCAGCAGTAATCAGATGCAGTTTTTGTGTGACTCTTTCAAGGCATCGGTGTTTGCAGCAGCCAGGTTTGACATGATGGCCTTCCAGTTGGCTGCCAGGCTAATAGCCTTTGTCTCAGTTAGTGTTTCTATTCCTGAGAACAAACATCATGACTATAATCAACTTGGGAAATGGGTATTTCATTTTAAGTATTTCAACTTAAAATATTTAGTCAGTTCACTATGCAGGGAAATGAGGGGAGGAATTCAAAGCAGAAACCTGGAAACAACAATTGATAAAGGGGCCATAGAGAAGAGCTGCTTACTAGCTTGTTTGATTATTTTTTGCTCAGCCTGTATTCTTAGAGCACCAACAGTCAAGGGATGACATCACCCATAATATCCTGGATACTCCTACCTTAATTACTAAACAAGAAATTGCACAACAGGTTTTTTGTAAGCTAACATGTTGGGTACATTTTTCTCAATTGAGGTTCTCTCTTCCCAAGCAACAATAGCTTGTGACAAGTTGAAATAAAACTAGCCACCCATAGTTTTTCATTCCAGGAACCCAGGGCACCAGGAGTATATCTAGCATCTATTAATTAATGAATAAAAATTTCCCAGTGCATAATAGCTTATTAAAATAATGTTTGCCTTAAAGTCTTACTGTGAATTTAGACTCTATCTAACAGTGATCTAATGACATCTTATTTGTGCTCTGGTGACACAGAGAGATACATTCCTTCAATCTATCTCAACATGACACATAATTTTGTGTATGGAAGGACCATCATCTATTTATCTGTTCTTCAATGCATATACCTGTTTTCAGTTTGTTTTTAGATATGACATCAAATGAACTGAGTCTTCATTATAGGGTCTTCTGAAAGTTATCACAGAGAATGATTATCTGTGTTTGTGTCTTCATGAGACCTATGCTGTTTGTATGTTTATTAGCATTGATTTATGGCTGATAGCAATAGAACAGTGCCCTTTCTATTTCTAAATGCATGTTTCTGTGATGATGTATCTCTACACTTGTCTAGTATCTGTTTTATAGAAGTCCCTAAGATATATTACTCAAAATTAGCCAACAAAATGGTTGTAGGCAAATGATTTGTAACAAAGTAGGCTCAAGCACCTCTAGCATACATGCTTTGTTTTTTTCATATTTGAAAAAAGTTCCAATGAACTTCATGAGTTTTTAAGAGGTTTATATGTGAGGCCTCTCAAATTTATTGACCACAGAACCTTTTTATAAAAAATTGAAGAATATGGGTAAAGCTGTCAAAATAACTACTCTTGTTTCTCTCCAACAGAATCCACATACTAAAATCCATTCCTAGGACAATGGTTGCCATGTCATTTATTCACCTCTATTCAGGTCAGGGGATCTCAAAGGTTACATTCTGATTATACAGAGACTACTAATCATGTCAATAAGGGAGATGATTCCAGGAGAATCAGTTGTCTAATCTTGAGACTTGCTCATAGTGAGAAATTTATTCTCACTTTCTTCACAATCTAAGTCCAGCATGTGACTTGACAGCCTGGAAACATCTCATATTAAAGACCTACCTGTGAAGAAGCAGTGACTACAATACAGTATCCCAGAAGATTTTGCTCTTGGTCACTCTTGTGTCTGATGGTAATTGCCCTTATAGGAATATAGGGATCCCCAGATCCCAGTTCGGGCTGACATCATTTCCTGCTGCAGTGATACACTGCGATATCCCCTGGCTCTGGCCAAAGCACTCATATCTTATATTTGACCTTGAATTCAAAAATTCATTTTCAGAGTCTTGTGTTTATGAAAAGCAACCTCTTTTCAGTCTATGAAAGTAATTGGAAGAATGAGTGGAGAAAATTTTTAGAGGTTAAAAAAAATCATATATTTTTCTTTGCTTCCTCTCTCCATAATACTAACTCTAGGTAAGAAAGTAACATTTTCATCAACTGCCAAATCAGCTTTCTTTAAATGACTGAATTAGTAATTCATATGTCTTTTGGCATGCTAAGCAGATTAAAAATTTTGAATAACATAGTAAATTAAATTTCACTATAAGATTACATTTGAAATAATTTATAAGGTAATTTATACTTACCTTAAGATTGAAGAACATACACTCAGCAATAAGAAAAAGCAAAGAGAGATAAACAAAGAAAGATTATCTCTATTTGAAAGAATTTCCTTATGACTTAGATTTTTTAAAATATGAATTCCTTTCTAATATTGCAATAGTGTTGAATATACATGTGCTGCTGAGGAGACAGCCTATGCCTTTCTGTTTTTGTGAGTATACATGATTATTACACATGTTCCTTTGTTTTCTGTATTTTCTGAAAAAAATTATAGAGAATTAAAAGCATTGTTTTCATGTTAAATACTTGTATTTAAAATGTAAGTAAATTAATATGCTCATGTTTTCTATTTCCACAACAAGGTTGAGTTACATCAATACATCAAGACATTATGGCTATATCAAAAGAAAATCTTGAAAATACAATACATAGCAACTACATTTACCAAAACACTAGCGTTGCTGGAAAAACTTTACAGCATTATAATGTCAAAATACATTTTCACACAATTCCTAAAGACAGTCAAGTACCTTGAATGAACAGTGTGGAGTGCATAAAGTTAGAAAAAAATACTCATCTTTATCATTAAATATGAACTATATTATATATATATATACATGCAAATCTGTCAACTTTGAATTGGATAATTGAAGAAGTATTTTACTATTTTATCACACCATTTACTTGATTGATGCTATAAACAATGTTTGTTATGTAAGAAAGAAAAAAAGGGTGAGTAACAATTAATAGAATGGTAAAGACAACAACTTACTAAAAGTATGTTAATGTATATCCTGTTATTTGAAAATAATTGTTCATTTTAGATACATAAAAGGTATTTAAAAGAAATTTCTCTGCTCATTTACCATTCCCCTTCCCTTTTAGGGTATGTGGCCTGCTCTGTGAAAACGGAACATGTGTAAATTTACACAGTTGCACACAATTAAACTCAGGGTTTCTGGAAGGATGCCCAGGAAATAGGCAGTGACAGGTGTTGTGATATAAAATAGTTCTAAACTATCCCAGAATGGATTAATACAAAGGTTTATTTGGGTGCAAACTCACAGAAAGAGTAGAGATCCACAGTCCTCTGAAAGTGCATGGAACTGTAACTGAATCTAGCAGCCAAGGGACTCGTGTATGCCCCCACATCTGTGTTGTAGGGAGGCTGCTTCTTCTTCCCTACCACCCAGCTAGCTTACACAAGAAATAATCATATAGAAACTGTATTAATTAAATCACTGCCCATTAGCTCTAGCTTCTTATTGGCTAACTCTTACATATTAATTTAACCTGTTTCTATGAATAAGAATAAAGAAAGAGTGGCACATGCACACATTAGAGTTCTACTCAGCGGTAAAACCAATGACATCTTGAATTTTGCATGCAAAATGGATGGAAATAGAAAACACATTACTGAGTGAGATAACCCAGAACCAAAAAGATGAATATGGTATACACTCACTCATTAGTGGATTCTAACCATAAACAAAGGACATTGAGCCTATAGCTCGTGATCCTAGAGAAGCTAAATAATGAGGTGAACCCAAAGAAAAACATATATAGATCCTCCTGGAAACTGGAAGCAGACAAGATCGCCAAGCAAAAGTTGGGAGCATTGGGGGTGGGGGCGGGGTAAGGGGAAGGGGAAAGGAGGATGAAGAAGGGAGAAGTGGTGGATTGGGGATAGCTTGGGGGAGTGGAATGGTTGAGATGGAGGAAGGGCAGATATGGGAACAGGGAAGAAGCTATCTACATTAAGGGAGCCATTTTAAGGTTAACAAGAGACTTGGCTCTACAAGGGTTCCCAGGTGTACAAGGGGATGTCCCCAGCTAGGTCCATGGGCAGTAGAGGAGGGTGTGCGTAAACTGGCCTTGTCCCATAGCCACACTGATAAATATTTTGAATATCACCATAGAACCTTCGTCCGGCAATGGATGGAGATAGAGACAGAGACCCACATTGGAGCACTGGACTGAGCTCCCAAGGTCCAGTTGAAGAGCAGAAAGAGGGAGAAGATGATCAAGGAAGTCAGGACTGCAAGGGGTTCATCCACCCACTTATATGGTGGGACTGATCTAAGGGGAGGTCACCAAGGCCAGCTGGACTGGGACTGAAGGAGCATGTGATCAAATCAGACTCTGTGAATGTGGCTGACGATGGGGGCTGGCTGAGAAGCCAATGATAATGGCACTGGGATTTGATTCTACTGCATGTACTAGCTTTTTGGGATCCTAGTCTGTTTGAATGCACACCTTCCTAGGCCTGGATGGAGGGGGGAAGGCCTTGGACTTCCCACAGGGCAGGGTACCCTGCCCTCTCATAGGACTGGAGGGGGAGGTGAGAGAGCGAGGGGGAGAGTGGGAGGGAAATGGGAGGAGGGGAGGAGGTAGAAATTTTGAATGGTATTATTTATAAAGCAAAAAAATAAAAAACTAAAAATAAAAAAGAAAGTGCAATGACCAAATTATTCACCCATTGTTTTCCTGTTGCATCAAATCCATTAATTCTTTATTTCTCTTTTAATTAAAATGGATTTTTCTCTCATAAAATATGATTACAATTCATCCTCCCTCTACTCCTCCCATTCCCTCTCCACCCTCCTTCCCCACAGGATACACTCCCTTCTGTCATTAGAAAAGAACAGGTTTCTAAGTGATAACAACCAAACATGATGAAATTAAATACAAGATAAGACAAAAACCATCACATCGAAGCTGTACAGTGAAAATCAATAGAAGGAAGAGCTCAAGAGAAGGCACAAGAACCAGAGACCCACTAATTCGCACACTCAGGAATCCATGAAAACACTAAACCGAAAAGCTATAAGATATGCACAGAGGACCTGGTGCAGATCCGAGCAGGCCTTGTGCCTGTTGCCTCAGTCTGCATTCATATAAGCTTTGCTCAGTTGGTTCAGAGCCTTGTTCTCTTCATGTCCTGCATCTCCTCTGACTTTCACTCTTTCTGCCTCCTCTTCCTCTGGGTTCTCTGATCTCTGAGGGGAGGAGGGTTTTGATGAAGGTTTTCCATTTAGAGCTCTGTGTTGCAAGATTTCTCTCTGTGAATCGTCTGTCTGTATGTCTCTGAATTTGTTTCCATCTGCTGCAGGAGGAAGCTTCTATGATGATGGCTGAATAAGGAAGGCTCTGATCTATGAGTGTAGCAGAATATCTTCGAGGGTCATTTTGTTCTTACTTTTATATTTGTTTTTGAGCATTAGCATTTTTTATCCTAATCCCTGATTCCTGGACACTCAAGCAATGCCACATATTCAAAGCATACATTGGATAATTACTCCCACAATGCACTGCATTGTGCCACTGTTGAGCCTTAGTATATCATATAGAAAGGATGACATGGCTCATCACAGTTTTGTGGCCGGGGTGGTTTATATATTTCTCATTTGGTAGACTGCAGAATACTTCCTGTACCAAAGATCACGGGTGAAGGTTCTATATAGGTGCCAGCTAGATGACTCAGTCCAATGAGTTGTGTGGGAATTGTCCTCTATATACATGATGTGATTTTTTTAGCTTGAGATTTTGTGGGATTCCTAAAATTCGGAGATGGGGTGTCTCTGACACCTTTGCCTTTTCTTGGAACTCTTTTTCCTCTGCTGGGTTGTCCTAACCAGTCTTTAATATGAGGGTTTTGGCCTAGACATAAAGAATCTTTTATACACTGTTCAACTGATATTACTGGGAGGCCTGCTCTTTTTCTTAAGAGAAGCTCAGGAGCCATGGATCTCGGGGAGAAGAAGAGGGGGGATTCTGGGAAGAGTGGAGGCTGTGGTCAGAAATTGTTGTATGAGAGAAGAATGAATAAAAAGAAAATCAGATGTATCCCCAGTCACCTATTGGTTTTTGCTATGTCCCTCATATTTGCCCATTCACATACAAATTCATTGATGGATTAGTTAACTGATAAGGTAAGTGCCATCATAATCCAGTTACCTCTCAATGATGCTGCAAGGTTGGAACTAAGCCTTCAGTACAGGAGTGTTTGGAGACATTTTAAAAGAAAACCATAATAGGAATAGGTAAGCATGAAGGGCTAACTTTATGTCATAACCAGCTCTCATAATGAAGTGGTTAAGAAGATATCCCCAATAGATAGATTCCTCATTTTTGAGAGACTATAGAGAATCGATAGGAGAAGGATGCTTGTGAGTCTACAATTGTACTATTAAGGATGTGAAATGTTAGTATAATGACTATACTCTATATATATTTTAAATTTTAGTTTTGAGATTACAATATAATTACAACAATTTTCCTTGTTTTTCCTCCTTCCAAGCCATCCCATACACCCCTTCCTGCTCTCCTTCAAATTCATGATCTTTTCTTTCACTAATTGTTATTGAAATACATATATATTTTTAAATATAATCTGTTGGGTACATATAATGTTACCTATGTGTGTTCTGTTTTGTTTTGTTTTGTTCTGCTGACTGGCACTGGACAACAAATTGGTATGCTCTTCCCTGGGGAAACAATTTCAACAGCTCCTAGGTTTTCTAGATGCCTATAGTTCTTTGTGTAGTGTTGTGATTTCATGGGCTTTGCCTTTTTCAGTTTGGCATGTCAGTATATGCCCTGTATTCTTGCCCATATTACTTCAGTTTTGTTTTTATGTAAGTCAGTAATTGAGGGACTGCGATTTTATAGTTAAGTATCAGAAAAGGAATACTTTCTATTCTTTAGTGTCTGAATTTTTCAGATCTTCATTTTCAGAACATGCCTTCACCATGAGAGACACAGTGGATTAGTGAAGAAGTTCTATGTCAACACCCAGTTGACAGGAGAGTCTTCTAGCACTGTTACTGTGTAGTCAATTCCTCTCTAGATGCAGTGGACTCAGAAAGCACTTGCTGGACTGCAGTTGTTAAACCTGAACTCTAAATTTCTTCTGAAGATGGGAAAACTTGGATGTAAATATATAAAAAGGGAGTGAGAGTAGAGGAATAAGGAGAGGAGTTATGTAACAAGAGAGACCGACTGTACCAATGTCTATGAAGAGTGTAAAAAGAGCTGATATTGACTCAGGTTCACTGAGGCTGCTCTTGTTTAGGTAAATCTGTTCAAATGGATGCTTGACATTATATGCCGCCTTATCTTGGAAGAGTGCAACATACAGTTTGACTTTTGAATGTTTATGACACACGGAACTCTAGTAAAGTCCTAGTATCTGTAAGTGCTAGACGCTTTCATTCTAAGTGATCCGTGGTCAGAGACCAGAGTATAACCTATGGCATAAGAAATATAATTTGTAACATGAAGGGCCGGCTTGTTGGGATATCTGTCCCACCCGGTACCCCACAACCGGCATACCCCAAGGAAAATCACACACAAGACTCCATAAGATTATAAATTGATTGGCCCATTAGGTCAGGCTACTTGTTAACTCTTATAACTTATGTTACCCCCATTATCCTTATCTACATTAGCCACATGGCTCCGTACCTTTCTCAGCTGGGCAAGTTACATGCTGCCTCTTCGGTGGTCTGCACAGGAGTGGCGGAGCTTCCTGCTTCCCAGAATACTCCCAGTCTCTTTGCTCCACCCCTACTTCCTTTCCCGCCTATACTGCCTGCCTGGCCAATCAGCGTTTTATTAAGATATGATTGACAGAATACAAACAATTCTCCCACACCATTTCCCTCTTTTTTTTTTAACAAAGGAAAATACTCATAGTTCATTTGTTGGGAATGTGGACGTAGTATTTTAGGCTATTTTCTGCTGGTTGGGGGTGCTGATGATCTTATGGGTATATAAAGAAAATTTAAAGTTATAATCAAGTCCTGACTGGAGTATCCTGTGAGTCTCGATCATCTCAGGCAGCAGTCTTGAACCTGTTCTGGATGAAGAACTCAGACATCTGGGCCATCTGTTCCTGTCAGAGATTTCTCAGGTGGCCTCCCTTGATCAAAGCTGGTTTTTCTTAACTCAGAATGAATCCATAGCCTCTCATTTTCTGTGGAAACAAAAGCAAAATCTCTTCTTCAAAGTAACATATCTTTTGACTTTAGTTTTGAAGCCAAGGTATTTTCAAAATACCTATCTTGGTTTAGTTCAGCAGCATTTATAAACAAAAGTCTTTTTAGCAGCTGTGGCTCCTTCCTCAGCATTCAAACAATTCAAAGAGAGCATAATAACATACAGTATCAAGATTCTCTATGTACTTTCCATCTTTATGATGGCTTTATTTTAACCTCTATTTCTTTTATTTTTACTTTTACTTTTTGAGACAGGTTTTTTGTATATCTTTGTCCTGGAATAACTCTGTAGACCAGGCTGTCCTTGAACTCACAGAGATTGGCCTGTCTCTACCTCCCCAGTGCTGGGATTAAAGGCGTGTGCTACCACATCCCACCTTGAACTCACAGAGATCTGTCTGCCTCTGCCTCCCAGGCATTGGGATTAAAGGTGTGTACCACCACACCCTATTTCTCCCTTTTTTTCTTTTTTATTTTTAATGACTTTAACCTTTAGCCTGTATATACTTTTAACATATTGCAAACCATGTAGAGGTTTTTTTCCCTCTTTGAATCTCTCTTTATTGTTTATCTTTTTTTTTGACCATATGAGTCTTTAAGGAGAGGACTAAAACTATGGCTTTTATGGCTGGAATTAGCCCATTTTTTAGCTTTTCAGCCTCATGGCAGAGGTACCTCCAGAGCCATTTTTATTGTCACAACTCTACAGTGTTTCAAGGTCACTGCCAACAAGCAAGTCGCAGCATTCTGCTCATAGACCATACTCAGTTGGACTGCCTGCCTGAAAGAGTCAGAGTTTGCCCTGGCAAGATGGCCCAGAAAGCCGGCATTTTAAAACAATGCAGCTTTTTTTTTTTGCTACTGCGCAAATCCGAAAAGCATGCATTCAGTTTTTTATCAACATCGTTTAAGTGCTTTGCGGCAGGACCTCTTAAAAGAGTTGCAAGGTTTTGCAGATAAAGCTGAGTCAGGAAGCCTCTCTTAGATGAGAGCATTTGCTTGCCTCTAGCAAGCAGAGCAGACCCAAGAAATTGCTGCTACCAAGAAACCATGCATAATGTTGTTATTTTGTTCTAGAATTACTTTCCAAGCTGTTTTAGGCTTTATGTGGATACAGTTATGAGGGCCGGCTTGTTGAGGTTTCTGTCCTGCCCAGTACCCCACAGCCAACAAGTAGCAGAGAAAATCACACACAAGACTCCATAAGATAATAGATTCATTGGCCCATTAGGTCAGGCTACTTGTTAACTCTTATAACTTATGTTACCCCATTATCCTTATCTACATTAGCCACATGACTCCATACCTTTCTCAGCTGGGCAAGTTACATGCTGCCTCTTCAGTGGTCTGCACAGGAGTGGCGGAGCTTCCTGCTTCCCAGAATACTCCCAGTCTCTTTGCTCCACCCCTACTTCCTGTCTGGCTTTCCCGCCTATACTGCCTGCCTGGCCAATCAGCGTTTTATTAAAATATGATTGACAGAATACAAACAATTCTCCCACACCAATAATTAACCTTTGCACCTAATTCTTGGCAGAGAGCTCATAAAACTTTTGGAATATACCTAGTAATAGGAGTGTCTTTTGTAATTCACAAGGAAACCCCTTTGCTCACATCAGAAATTATAGCAATGGGATGAGCTCAGGTGAGTTCCTCTACATAGCTTCAGTGTGAGACTGCTCAATAGAAGGAAACTCATGATAAATGTTTACAGTTTTCATTGGAATTGGAAAGTAGACTGGGTATGTCTGCCGAAATTCTAAACAATTAATTTCATTAATTTCTTGTTTTGTATACATGTCAGAATTCTGGGAGGATGATGTGCTCAGAGAGGCACAAAATCCACAATACCCACTCTCCAAAGCCTGATCTTACTTGTGTCTTTCTCTTGGCTATTCTTTCATAATAAACCAGTAAATATTACAATAATAATGATATACTGAACTTTGCTATAATTTAAAACTTTTCACTAAAGCTCAACAAAAGACTTATAAAGGAAAGACACAGAATAGATGAAAAATATCTGCAATCTCCATCTCTGCCGACAGTACATCCAAATATGCAAACAACTTTGTCAATTCCCCTTGTTCCCTTTCTGCCCTTTTGCTCTTTCCCCCTTTATCTCACATGCGCCCCACTACACTTTTCCACTTCCTCAAAATCTTTTCTTTCCATTCCTGTAGTCCTCTTTCTTGTTTCATGACCTATACCAACACCCATACACATGTATACACCTGCAAAACATTAAAAGCTAGAATTCACATATGAGGGCAAAACTGAAATATTTATTTTTCTAAGTCTCAGTTATTTTGCTTAATATAATAATTTCTACATTCATTCATTTATACAAATTTTAAAATTTTGTTTTTCTTTGTAGCTGAATAAAATTTTATAATATATTTGTATTACATTTTCATTATCCATTATCTGTTGCTGGATTCTTAGACTGATTCCATTTTGACCCATTTCCACCCTATTATAAATATGAATGTACAAGTATCATGGTGGTAGGATTCAAGTCCTTTGAGTATATGCCTAGGATTAGTATATTTTTAAATTAAAATTTATGCCTTTAAGAGCTCTTAAATCATCTATTTCCATTCTAAGTTACCTGGCACTATCCTTTTCCAATTTTTATTTTAAGCATATTGAACACGATGTAAGGAACCACTAAGGTAAGCGGCCTTCAGACTTAGCAACATTATTAAACATGGTCCCATCCATAGATAAAGAGTTACATGCAATTAATGGATGCTGGGAAAGGAATAATCAGTCTTTTCTAGAGATGAGACCACTAACAGATTTCCCAATCACAAGCAGTCAGACATAAGCACATACATATGAACAAAACTGTATTCTTATGTATATGTTCATTTTAGGTGTTTATATAAATGAAAACAATAGGTTAAGTGTACTTATATATTACATATATGCACATATATATTACACACACACACATATATATATATATAAATTTAAATAGAAGAGATAATGCATTTGAGACAGTTGGGGGTAACATGAAAGGAGTTGAAGGGGTAAAGGAAGGGTGAAGATAATGTAAGTCCAATACTCATGTATAAAATTCTCTAAAACAATTTAAAAAATAAAACAATATTTTTTGGTGAGAATTATAGAAAACATAATTGCTATATACTAAAAACTTAAAGATTTGGTTGTGAAGTTACTGCTGTGTGTTTCTCGCATCAATTCAAACCTGAGCCAATGGCAGAGAATTACAAATTTCAAAATCCACTGAGCTGTAATGGATTTTAGGAAAGCTATAAAACTATTATTTAAATGATTGATTAAATATTTACCAAAGTAAAAAAATAATCATGGTATCTTCTCATAATTACTCTTGTGGCCAGCTTGGTTCAAGTTTACAAATAATAATCCAAGTTCAAAATATTTAACATAAAAAAATTATGTCTTAAATTGGTGCAGGTCATTTGGAAAATCACAGAGTCAGTGGCTACTCAAGGTACATCTGCACATATCTCATAACCAGTGCATTTGAGAATAGGACAAGTGTCAACACTCTGGATAAGAGAATATTCAATTTAGTCATGATTTTACTTAAACTGAACTAGCAGATATAAACAGTAACAAAAGAGCAACATAGATCTTTGTTGGAGGATGACAAATAAAAGTTAAGCTTCATGTAGTATTAGTAAACAAGGCTTCCCCGCCCAAACATTATTAAATGGGATGATTTTTGTTTAATGTCTGTTATTGCTTTTTCAAGATGACAATCTCTGTAACGTTGATGGTTTTGCATTTTTTGTCATTCTCACTACATATGTAGCTCAGAAATATCTGTAACATAGAAAATAAAAATTGGATAATACACCCATTTTATTAACATATGAAATTTACAATGGAGGAAAAAAGTCTAACTCTAATTCCAAAATTGGGGTCACAAGAGACCAAAACACAAACTAAGAAATGTGTATTCAAACTAATGAATCTTAGAGGACCAACACAAGAAATCCATATTGGGCCTGGTTAACCTTGGCCAACACTTTTGGATTGAGTAGTTACAGGTGTACAATGTGTAAAACAGTGGTAATGAGACATAAGTAACTCAGAACACAGACGATCACTTCAATGTACAGAAGTACGCACACATATCTTTTAAAGTCGCTTTTAAAAACAGAAACCTTTAGGGATTGGATTGGTTGAAAGGATTAGTTGAAAGTTAGAAAATTAGAATAAAAAAGAAATTGATTCTCCTATTAGCACAGGCATTTGACCTCCAGCTCTCTGAGAGGCTGGTGCAGGTTAGCAAATTCAAGGCCTGTTTGGGCAACTTCGTGAGATTTCTTTAAATACAAGGAGCTAAAGAGATGTCTCAGTGGTCTAGAGTACTTGCTGTTCTTTGAAGGATACGAGTTCAGTTTCTAGCACCCATGTGATCCTGTAATTCCAGACTCATGGAATTCAACATTCTCTTCTGGCTTCTGTAGACACCTGTACACACATGGTATACACTCACGTAAATTCATTCACATACATAAAAATAAATCTTTAATGTTTTTAAAGTAAATAGAAGATGCCTGTGGTTTAGTTCAAAGAAAGTATTTGATTTATTTGTAGAATACTCTGGTTTCAAAATAAAGTAAATAGGAAGAGTTGAGATGTATAAAACATAGTATTGGTATTTTATTTTGTAAATATTGTGGTTCTTTCTTACAAATCAACTGTATTATATTGTTCAAGAAAATGACGATTAAAATAATTTATCTGTCATATTTTGCCTGAATAAGCACTTTGAAGAAATTGAGGGTCTGTCTAACCAATAACTGATGATTAAAGTTAAAACCACACCCCAAATAAAATGAA
The DNA here is from genome assembly GCF_982192425.1 of Myodes glareolus. Taxonomy (NCBI): domain Eukaryota; kingdom Metazoa; phylum Chordata; class Mammalia; order Rodentia; family Cricetidae; genus Myodes; species Myodes glareolus. The sequence continues at coordinate 72,542,007 of NC_142043.1, read as the reverse complement.
GCTATTCTTGATATTGGAGGTAAGCTACCTTAAGGTTTTGATCTATGATTGTTCTGTCTTTTCAAGTAAAGAAACATAGAAGCATATGTTAGCATCTTTAGTTATCTGTGAGAACTCAAAATTCTCCACCCCAATCTGACCACTGCTCCCTTTACCTCCTTGTTCCTTAGTGTATAGATGAGGGGGTTAAGAGTCGGAGTTATTACAGTGTAGAAAAGGGTGAGAAACTTGCCCCATTCATGAGCATAGTGAGTCTTAAGTTGAAGATAGACACCTGTGACAGTACCATAGAAGAGGGAGACAACAAGGAGGTGAGAAGTGCATGTGCCAAACGCTTTTTTCTGCCCTGCCGTTGATTTTATCTTAAGCACAGACTTTACAATAGCAGCATAGGAGGAAAGGATGATGACCAAGGGTAGCACTAGGAGAATAACACTGGCTATGGACATCTGGACTTCATTGTAGGTAGTATCTGCACTGGAGAGCTGAATCAGGGCTGGAACTTCACATACAATGTCATCTACCACGCGGTGGGAGCAAAACGGCAATCTGAGGGTAGCAGAAGACTGGATCAGAGACTGAATCAGGCCAGCACTCCAAGCAAGGACAGCCAGTTGCACACAGACTTTGGGGTGCATGACAGTTGTGTATCTTAGGGGATGACACACTGCTACATAGCGGTCCACAGCCATGACAACAAGAAGAACACATTCGGTGGCACCAAGCCACAGGAAGATGTAGAGCTGAGTGGCGCAGCCATGATAGGTGATGATCTTATTTGGACCTCCCAAATTAACCAACATCTGAGGAACACAGCTGCTGGTGAAACAAATATCTAATAAGGAAAGATTGGAAAGGAAGAAATACATGGGGATGTGAAGTTTTGGATCCTTCAAGGAAATGAGAATTATGATTGTATTTCCAGTAAGAGTCAAACAGTAAAAGATCAAAATGACCCCAAAAAGTACCTTCTCTAAATATGGCCTGTCTGAGAAGCCACGGAGGATGAAATTGTCGTGGCTGTCATTACAAACTGTGGCCATGCTTTCTTGGACAATCACCTCTTCAGGAGATGATATCAAAATGGTTGTTCAAAAGCTTGTGAAGATCCTTACAAGCAGGAAGCAAGTCAGTGCAAACTGTTTGAGTCCTTCTTACTTAAGAATATGAAGTTAGCCTGTAATGCTTAGGGGAGAAATAATAGATTGAATGAGTAGTTTAATACTGGATATCTGCTATTCATTCTTTTTATCTTTGATGCTTTATATCTGTAGCTCTTCAAGGTAAACTGTGCAAAATATACTTACTTTCTAGTAAAACCACTTTGCTAAATATTAAATATGCTGCTTATTTGTTATTGAAGACAGCATTTGCTACATTTCTTTAATGTACAGACTGTGCGATGCTCATTATCTTTCACTTCCTCTTGTATTTTGTGCATCTCAATTTATCCGACTATTTTCTTCTGGTTTCTATCCCTACTCTGTAGTTTCCATTTCTTTCTTTTTGTCTTCTTCTCACACCTCCTTCATCTTTTTTCATTCCTCCTTTTCACTTTGTCTTTTAAATTCTGAGCTTGAGTCATCACTTAGTCATTTTTATGCTGTGTGATCTTGTGAGTGGATTTGATCTTCTGCTTTATATTTTCACTATCTTCATAGGGGAAAAAACAAAACCCTTAAAATAAATTAACTCAACTCCCCCAAGTAACTTCTGAGTTAATGTAATCATACACATCTATATGCAATGTCCTTTTCATCCAGTGAAGATTAGCACTTGGTCTTTCATACAAGAATTCCTCATTCTCCATTTTGTGGCAAATTTGACACTAAAATATTAATTCCTAAATTTTATGTAGTAGGATAGTCACATATTTTAAGGGGTGATGATGAATAAGAAGAATAAAAGTGAACTGGATAAACCCAAACCTTGGAACTAGTATTAAAAAATTTTAAGCAAGTAAAAAACCAAATAAGTACAAACAATTTAATGTCATATATGCAACTGGACTTTGCTTTGGGAAAGACACATTGACGCAGATTTGACTGAATGTTTCACAGTCACTATTTATCATAATTAAAAATGTTAGAGTGTGGATGGCTCCAGGAAAAGTTGTTTTTTTCAGAGCACTTAGATGCATAATGCAAATTTTACTGTGTTTTGTTTACTAGTTTGTACTCTTTCATGGATTCTAGAACACTAGAAACAGTTCATACACTGTTTTAGTAATGTTATCTTTTCAGTGTCGTTTATCCTTTATGGTCTGTATAGATTTTAACTGTGGTGATGTATTTGCACTTTCCCTGTGAATATGAGTATAACATAGCCACAGAAGGCTAATTGTTGTTTTGAGGAATTTTGCTTCCTGTATCCATATCTACAGTCTTATTCTATTCTTTGAGTTCTATCAAATTGTTTACAGTAACTGACTACTGGCTCTGTTTATCCAGATTGTGTCTGTTTCCTCGCTTGAGTAGCAGTGTCTCTACATCTGCATTTCTTGGATTCTATATATCAGTTTATCTACATTCTGCCTCCCACTTTCTAATTAATTACTAATCATTTCAGGAAATATATTTTTCCAGGATCAACTGTTTATATGCTATTTTTCATTAGAAGACAGTCTTTACCTAACTGGTTTTCATTATACAAAATTCAATAATTCTCTTTCTATATTCTTGTTCAGATTCCCATTTTCCAGAAAATAACAATTATCTCTTGGTTGTTATTTCAACTCACCTTTTTTTACTTTTTTCAGCTTTATACATGAAGTTTAAATAAACACATGGTGATCCTCTGATCCCTATGACCACAAATTAAAAAGACAGCATTTGCATATTTCTTTTAAAGTTGATGTCTCTGATTCAGATGTAGCTTGTCACTTGAACACTGGTCTTATTTCATCAAACTACTGAGTACTCCGTGAACTCATATTCATTGCACACAATCTGACTGTCATCTACTGTATAATTCTAGAATATACGCCTCTCTCTGTCTTGAGGCCTCAAACCATGAGAGACCATTTTGCATATGAAAAATAGTTTCCCAGAAACATTGAGTCTTAGTAACCCAGGGGAAATCATCAACTGAAGATGACTGTAAGTGGATAAATGTGTAACCAGTCTTCCTTCAGTTGCAAATGTCCTTTATCTGGACAGCCCTGAGAAAAGATAAAGCCATTCCATAAAATCTGGTTATCACCCTAATACCTGGTTATCAAAATTCTATATTAATAAAATTCTATATTCATAAAAAGTGAATGGTAGAAACTGTCTTAGAAGTAAATACCTTAGAAGAATATTTAGGAAATAAGTTATGCATCAGTCACATAACCAAGGATCCCGAACTGTTAAATAATCATGGTAACTCCTATCATGTGCCAACATCACCATCACTCATAATCAGTCTCACTGATGGCTTTATATGAGGAAGTTGAAGGGGTTCTAGGAAGCCTGAGCATGGCAAACATAGGCATAAACAAGATAAATATTGTAGACTTTTCTTCTCTCTTGCTAAAACCATCAAATTTCTAAAACTAGCTCCTAAGATCTCTTCCCATATTTGGCCACTGAATCATTCCCGAGACAAAACACCAAAGTTCAACAATCAAAATTCAATATTTGTCTAATATGTCCAATCAGGATTTACCAACTCACCCTAGCACATACTCCTCTTCTTTCCCATTAATAACCCAGTCCTACAGAAACACTCTACCTTGATTCTCTTGCACTTGTTCTCTTGTTTTACTTGTTTGCTGCTGCTGCTGCCTCCCTACTACCACCATCACCACCTTTCCTCCCCATGGCAATAAATCTCCTTTGTGCTGAGAATTTGATATCTGGATATGTCCTTTACTGATTCCAGGGGAACAACCTCTGTAGCATGAATAATAAAAACCCAGAGACAGATACAGGGATTAATGCTTATGATTAGAGAAACAGAACAGTAAGTCACTAGAAAGACCTTTTACCTCTACCAATGCTCAGACCAAAGGGGCAATCCTCAGACTGCCTAGATTGTACTGCATCTCCACCAAATCTCAGACTCCACACTCCAATGAGTTCCTATCTCTTTCCCTTCATATTCCTCCCTCCAACCAGCCATATCACTCCTGTCTCCACTTCCCTAGTGCTGGGATTAAAGGCATGAGATCACGAGTATTTGAATTAAAGGTGTGTGATGCCCAAACAATAGGATTATAGGTACGAGCCACCCCACCTGGATCTGTTTCTGATTCAGTCTTGCATAGCCCAATGTAATTTTGAATTTACAGAGATCTGTCTGACTCTGTCTCCCAAGCCTGGGATTAAAGGTGTGTGCCACCACTCCCTGGTCTCTAGTGGCTTAGCTTTGCGCTCTGATCTTCAGGCAAACTTTATTTATCAAATAAATAATATTAGATATAATAATATCAAAATATTAAAATACAAGAAAAATTATTCAACCTGACACCACCTTGCTGTGGGAATTCCTACAGCCAGTAGGCTTCAGTTACCCGCACACTTGGGCGTGGACTGTTACACTAGGTATACTATATTTACATTTCTAAATATAATCTGTTGGGTACATATAATGCTATCTACATGTGTTCTGTTTTGTTTTGTTTTGTTTTGCTGACTGGCACTGGACAACAGATTGGTATGCTCTTCCCCGGGGAAACAATTTCTAGAGCTCCTAGGTTTTCTTTTTTTTTTATTTCTAATTTATTTATTTATTAAAACTTTCCACCTCCTCCCCACCTACCATTTCCCTCCCACTCTCCAAACTCCCCCTCCCCCTCCCTCTCCAGTCCTAAGAGCAGTCAGGACTTTCCCTGCCCCATGGAAAGTCCAAGGTTCTCCGCTCTCCATCCAGGTCTAGGAAGGTGAGCATCCAAACAAATCAGGCTCCCACAAGGCCAGTCAATGCAGTAGAATCAAAACCCAGTGCCATTGTCCTTGGCTTCTCAGTCATCGCTCATTGACAGCCACATTCAGAGAGTCTGGTTTGATCACATGCTCCATCAGTCCTAGTCCAGCTGGCCTTGGTGAGCTCCCATTAGAACAGTCCCACCATCTCAGTGGGTGGACACACCCCTCGCGGTCCTGACTTCCTTGCTCATGTTCTCCCTCCTTCTCCTCCTCATTTGAATCTCGGGAGCTCAGTTCAGTGCTCCAATGTGGGTCTCTGTCTCTATCTCCATCCATTGCCAGATGAAGGTTCTAATGATGATATGCAAGATATTCATCAGTGTGACTATGGGACAAGGCCAGTTCAGGCACCCTCTCCTCTGCTGCCCAAGGAACAAGCTGGGACATCTCCTTGAACCTGGGAAGCCCTCTAGAATCAAGTCTCTTGCCAACCCTAAAATGGCTCTCTTAATTAAGATATACACTTCCTTGCTCCCATATCCACCATTCTTCCATCCTAACCATCCCATTCCCCCTAGCTTTCCCCAATCCTCCCTTTCTTCCTTCTCTCCCTCCCCATTTCCCCTTGCACACACCCCACCTCCCAAAAGTCTTTTACTTTTTCCTTTACCTGTTTGATTGCTTTTTCTTGGTTTTTTGGGGTATCTTTGGGGGATTTATGAATTTCTTCTAACTTTTTGTTTGTCTTTTCTTCATTTCTTTAAGGGATTTTTTCTCTTCCTGTTTAAGGATCTCCATCATTTTATAAGGTTATGTTTAAGGTCCCCCAGCACTGTCCAGCCATGTGGGCACTTAGTCACCTCTCCAGATCCCCTCAGCTGAAATGATGCAGTCCTTACAAACTAATAATAAACAGCTAGTTGACAGAATTAATACCATCAAAAAAATCAAAAGTAATCTGAAAAAATAATACTGATGAAAAAATAACACTGATTTGACAGACAACTTTGAATCCATGTCTAAGGGTTCTGAGAAATTATCTGAAAGAATCCATACTGTTGAATTTGACAATCAAATTTTGTTAAAAAGTTATGAAAGGTTAGCAGATAGAGTATCTTTCCAGGATGACAATCTGCATGCTACCCAAATCATGTCCAAGGTTGAGGTGTTATCTTTAAAGGAGAAACTTCAGACCTTGGAAGTACATGTGCAGAGTGAGGACCAGAGGCAAGGTGTCTCAGTGAAATCACTAGAAATTTATACAGGGCAGGAGATTCAGGCTTTACTAAAAACAATAATGAAATCATTTGAAATGATTGAGGAAATTATTGGAGGTGATGAAAAGGGAAAGAAGGCAAAAGGACAAGAAAACATTGCTAGTAGCTAACAGAGATGACTTAACCAGGGCTTTAGCTTTCTGAAAAAGCATCACATTCTAAAGGCCCAAAAGGATCTAAAGAAGGTAGATGGATATCTATAGGAATGAATGATATAAAAGAAATTAAGAATGATGTCATAACTTATGGCTTATATTATGCATTTATTAGGAAAATGATAAAAACATGGGCTTCTAGCATTAAGGCAAAAGCACATGACTGGCTTCAGTTCATTTCAGCAGTCCTGGATGATGGGCCCCAGTTGAAGTTTAGATGTTCTTTTCAGGAAAAGCCTAAAATTTTAGAACAGGGAAAAGAAAAAGGAATTGAGACTTCCCAAGATCAAATTCTTGGTGAGGGCACTTATGCTGACCACAGGTTCAAGCTCTTAACAATGAGGAAATCTTGTCCCTATGCCATAAAGCAGCCTTAAATGCTTGGAACAGGATTCAAGAACTAGGAAAACAAATTATATCATATGCCAGGGTTAAACAGGGCCAGAGAGAACTTTTTTGTGACTTTTTACAGAAATTAGCTAAGGCTGGACAAATAGGAGTAACAGACCCAGATGCTAGGTGAATCCTTATTGAATCTCTGGCTTTTGAAAATGCCAATGTAGAATGCAAAAACATACTTGGGCCTTTAAATTTTAGATCAGCACCTATGGATGAATGGATCCTGCATACAATGAACATTGAGACATTTGACTATAATATTGAATCTTGGGTAGGAGAAGCAATTTCCAAAGGAATGAGGAGACATAAAATACCAAATGTTTTAATTTTGGTAGACTAGGACATCTGAGAAGGGATTGTAGACAAGGAATTCCTAGGAATAATATCTCCTATGGGAATGGGAAGATTAGGACTCAGCCTTCAGGTATATATTGAATGTATGGCAAAGACTGACATTGGACCAATGAATATAAATCAACAAAAGACAGACAATGCAACCCAATACCATCAGGAAACTCCTTGAGTGATCTCTTGCAGGCCCCCAAGCCAAAAGTGGCCCAGTCATTCCCATTCACTATGGAGGACATGTCCCACCGGGAAAATTAAAAATTCCGGAGCCTTCTATAAAAGACCATACTGTTCTAGACGATGGCATAAACATGGATGATAAATAAAAAAATCCAATAGAAAATAGCAAGCATATATTCTGGCAGATTTCTTTTCTATAAATGATCAAATACCAAAGCCAAAAATGCATATAAATGGTATTGTAATTATTGGTTTGACAGACACAAGTGCGGATGCGAGTATTATTACTCCAGAATCTGGGCATCCAAATTGGTCCCTTCAAGAGGCAGATGTTCAATTACTAGGAATTGGAATCATATTTCAAGTTAAGAGATGGGTTGACTGCATAAGGCCAGAAGGTCAGAGAGGAAAGCTGAGGCCGTATGTGGCTAATATTGCATTAAATTTATGGGTTTGTGACCTGCTGCGGCAGTGTAATACCTAGCTTAACATTCCTCAGTCCCAGGAATTCATAATTCTGGGAAGGATATTATAAGGTACTATACACAAAGGTCACCAGCCATTCAGGCTGTACAAGAACATAAAGCAACTAGCAAACCTGTAGAGGTACCAATAGCCCTACCTTTAAAATGTTTAACTGGGAAGCTAATATGGGTAAAGCAATGACCTCTAGGTGAAGAAAAGCTGCAGACATTAGAACAGCTGATAAAAGAGAAACTAGATATTTGCCATATTGAAGAATCAACGAACCCTTGGAATTCTCCTGTATTTGTTGTTAAAAACAAATTCCCACAAGGAATGATCAATATTCCCACTCTGTGCCCATACTTTATAAGTCAGTCATTGGAAATAATACAAATTCAATTTCCTAAGTCTATAATTTACCATTACATAAAGGACATTTTGTTATCTGATTCAAAAACAGATACTTTAGAAAGAATGTTTGAAGAAGTAAAGTAAGTTTTGACAAAATGGGGATTACAAATTGCTCCTGAGAAAGCACAGAAAAGACATTGCATCAATTACTTTGGCTATAAAATAGGTTTACAAAAAATTAGAACACAAAAGGCACAAATTAGGAGAGACTTGTTGAGGACTCTTAATGACTTTTAAAGACTGTTAGGAGACATTTTCAGTCTACGACTGGCTGTTGGGATAATGGCTGATCTAATAATTCATTCAACAAAACCTTAGATGGTGATAAAGACTTGAATAGTCCTATAGAATTAACAGCTGAAGTGGAAAAGTAATTGACAATTCTTGAGGAGAAATTATAGGATGCACATGAGGATAGGGTAAATACAAATCTTAATTGTATTCTAGTCATATTGCCTTCCAGAATTTCTCCTACAGGAATTTTAATGCAGAGGGATGACATTATCCTAGAATGGATCTCTTTACCACATAAAACAGGTAAAAAAATAAAAACTTATATGGAAAAGGTCTCTGCATTAATTATAAAAAAGTAAATTGAGACTTTGTCAATTATCAGGTATAGATCAACCAGAGAGTATAGTGCCTTTTGCTACTGATGAAATTAAAAAAGTTATGGGAAAACAATGAACCATGGAAAAGAGCTTGTCCAAATTTTTTGAGAGAAATTAATAACAATTTTCCCAAAAGCTATAGACTTAACCTTATAAAGAGAACTTCTTGGATTCTTCCCTAAATTGTACATGAAGATCCATTAACTGGAGCCTGTACATTCTATAATGATGCAAATTAATCAGGAAAGGCAGGATACTAATCAGAAGAATTAAGTAAGATTGAACAAGTATAATTCTGCCCAGAAGGCAGACTTAAATGCTATTCTCATGGTAAGGGATTTTAAAAAACTGCTTAATATAGGTACTGATTCACAATATACAGAAAGAGTTGTCTTACATATTGAAACTGTTGAATTTATACCAGATGATACAGAATTGACTTCATTATTCATCTAGGATGAAGACATAATCAGAAATAGTCTTTATCCCATATATAAAACACATATCCACTCCCGCCTGCCATCCCGGCTTCTATCCAGAGGGCCATCGGAGGGATGAGTTTGCTTCGGGCCTGTGGCATGGGCCGGGCAAGGAGGAGCTCGAACTTTCCCTGACCCCATAGACTCCGAGGTCACCCTGCAGTGCTAGCTCCACCCTGTTAAGCTCTCCCTCCTGCCATACTGGCTTCCATCCAGAGGGCCGTCGGAGGAGTGAGTTTGCTTTGGGCCCGCGGCAGGGGCCCGGCGAGGAGGAGCTCGGGCTTTCCCCCGATCCCATAGACTCCCAGGTCAGCCTGCAGTGCTGGCTCCACCCTGCTAAGCTCTCCTGCCTGCCATCCCAACTTCCATCCAGGTACAAATTCCTATATTTCTTCTTTCCCCCCTAGGGCCATAAAAATTCCCCAGCTCAGCTGCCTTGCAAGCTGAGCCTGGGCTGTAGGTGCATCCCAGAAAGAGGGAGTGCCTGTGCTTCAATAGCCTGCCTGAGGAAAGATGGGCATTCTGTTAGTGAAGTCCCTGCCCACCAAGGGAACCTGACCTGGTACCAGAAGTTCCAATAGAGAGCATTTGAAGGAAGAGATGGGCAGACGCCAAGACAAGACCTTGTCCAACAATCTGAAAAACAACATGAAAACACCAGATCCCAACGACCCTACAATAGAAGAACTTGAACACCTTAACCCAGAAGAAGTAGAAAAAAGTGCCATTATGAAAGCAATAGAGTCCCTGAACAGGATATGAATAACTCCCTTAAAGAATTGGATGAGAAGTATAACAAAAAGTTTGAAGAAATGAGTATAGAAATGGATGAGAAATATGACAAAAAGTTTGAAGAAATAAGTAAATCCATGAATGATACCCTGAGAAACCAAGAAAAAAATCAAATAGGTAAAGGAAACAGTTCAAGAATTGAAAACTGAAATGGAGGCAATAAAGAAAACACAAACCGAGAGCCGGCTGGATATGAAAAACCTAGGTAAACGAATGGAGACTACAGAATCAAGCATAACCAATAGAATACAAGAGATAGAAGAACGAATCTCAGATTCTGAAAATACCATAGAGAAAATAAATGCTCTGGTCAAAGAAAACGGCAAATCCAACAAATTCTCTTCACAAAACATTCAGGAAATCTGGGACACAATAAAAAAAAAACCCAAATCTAAGAATAATAGGGATTGAAGAAGGAGAAGAACTGCAGATCAAAGGCCCAGAAAATATATTCAACAAAATTATAGAAGAAAACTTTCCCAATCTAAAGAACGATATTCCTATGAAGGTTCAAGAAGCATACAGAACACCGAATAGACTGGATCAAAAAAAAACATCCCCTAGCCATACAATAATCAAAACACAAAACATACAGATTAAAGAAAGAATATTAAGAGCTGCAAAGGAAAAAGGTCAAGTGACATATAAAGGTAAACCTATGAGGCATACACCAGACTTCTCTATGGAAACCATGAAAGCCAGAAGATCCTGGATAGAGGTACTGCAGAAACTAAGAGACCATGGATGCAAACACAGACTACTATACCCAGCCAAGCTATCATTGACTATCAACGGAGAAAACAACATATTCCAGGATAAAAATAAATTTAAACAATTCGTAGCCACAAATCCAGCCTTACAGAAAGTAATAGAAGGAAAATAGCAACCCAAGGAATCCAACATTGCCATCACTACCTACAGTAACCCAGACATCTACTGACCCTTCACAACCAAAACTCAAAGAAGAGAAACACACAAACTCTACTACACACACACACACACACACACACACACACACACACACACACACACACAAATAATAACCGGAATCAACAACCACTGGTCATTAATATCACTTAATATTAATGGACTCAATTCACCTATAAAAAGGCACAGACTAAGAGATTGGATACGAAAACAGGATCCAACATTCTGCTGTTTACAAGAAACATACCTCAAACACAAAGATAGACATCTTTACTCTACTCAGAGTAAAGGGTTGGGATAAGGTTTGTAAAGCAAACGGACATAGGAAACAAGCAGGTATGGCCATTCTAATATCTAACAAAATTGACTTCAAACTAAAATCAATCAGAAGAGATGGAGATGGATATTTTATACTCATAACAGGAACAATTCATCAGGAGGAAGTCTCAATCCTGAATATCTATGCCCCTAACATAAAAGCACCCACTTATGTAACAGAAAAACTTTTAGAACTCAAGGCAGTCATCAAACCACACACACTAATAGTAGGAGACTTCAACACACCTCTCTCACCAATGGACAGGTCAATCAAACAGAAACTCAACAGAGAAATATGAGAATTACTAGAGGTAATGAATCAAATGGACTTAACAGATATCTATAGAACATTCCACCCAAATAGGAAAGAATATACCTTCTTCTCTGCAGTTCATGGAACCTTCTCAAAAATTGACTACATACTCAGTAACAAAGCAAACTTCCACAGATACAAAAAAATATTAGTAACCACCTGTGTCTTGTCGGATCACCACGGAATAAAATTAGAATTCAATAACAATTCGAACACCAGAAAGCCTACAAATGCGTGGAAGTTGAACAGTCAACTACTGAATCATCCCTGGGTCAAGGAAGAAATAAAGAAAGAAATTAATGTCGTCCTTGAATTTAATGAAAATAACGACACAACATACTCAAACCTATGGGAAACAATGAAAGCAGTGCTAAGAGGAAAGTTCATAGCACTAAGTGCCCAATTAAAGAAAACGGAGAAAGAACATATTGGAGACTTAACAGCATACCTGAAAGCTCTGGAAAAAAAGAAGCAGACTCTCCCAGGAGGAGTAGAAGATTGGTAATAATCAAACTGAGGCTGAAATCAACAAAATAGAAACACAGAAAACAATCCAAAAAATCAATGAAACAAAAAGTTGGTTCTTGGAGAAAATCAACAAGATTGACAAACCCCTAGCCAAACTAATCAAATGGCAGAGAGATAACACTCAAATTAATAAGATCAGAAATGAAAAGGGGGACATAACAACAGACACAGAGGAAATTCAGAGTATCATTAGATCTTATCACTAAAGTTTATATGCCACAAAGTTGGAAAATGTACAAGAAATGGATTGGTTTTTAGATAAATACCATTAACCAAAGTTAAATCAAGACCAGGTGAACAATCAAAATGGACTTGTTAGTCGCGAAGAATTAGAAGCTGTTATCAAAAACCTCCTGACCAAAAAAAGCCCAGAACCAGATGGTTTCAATGCAGAATTCTACCAGAACTTCCAAGAAGACCTGATATCTATACACCTTAAGGTATTTCATGATATAGAAACAGAAGGGTCATTGCCAAACTCTTTTTATGAAACTACAGTTACCCTGATACCAAAACCACATAAAGACACAACCAAGAAAGAAAATTACAGGCCAATCTCACTCATGAACATCAATGCAAAAATTCTCAACAAAATCCTGGCAAACCGATTCCAAGAACACATTAGAAAGATTATCCATTATGATCAAGTAGGCTTCATTCCACAGATGCAGGGCTGGTTCAACATACGCAAATCCATCAATGTAATCCATCATATAAATAAACTGAAAGAAAAAAACCATATGATCATCTCATTAGATGCTCAAAAAGCATTTGACAAAATCCAACATCCCTTTATGATAAAGGTGTTGGAGAGATTGGGGATACAAGGATCATACCTAAATATAATAAAAGCTATTTACAGCAAGCCGACATCTAACATCAAACTGAACGGAGAGAAACTCAAAGCCATTCCATTGAAATCAGGAACAAGACAAGGCTGTCCACTCTCCCCATACCTCTTCAATGTAGTGCTAGAAGTTCTAGCAATAGCAATATGACAACATAAGGGGATCAAGGGGATTTTAATTGGAAAGGAAGAAGTTAAACTCTTGTTATTTGCAGACGATATGATAGTATACAAGAGCGACCCCAAGAACTCTACCAAAAAACTCCTACAGCTGATAAACACCTTTAGTAATGTGGCAGGATACAAGATCAACTCCAAAAAAATCAGTTGCCCTCGTATTCACAAAGGATAAAGAAGCAGGGAGGGAAATCAGAGAAACTTCACCTATCAGGATAGCCACAAATAGCATAAAATATCTTGGGATAACTCTGACAAAGGAAGTGATAGACCTATATGACAAGAACTTTAAGTCTTTGAAGAAAGAAATTGAGGAGGATTCCAGAAAATGGAAAGATCTCCCTTGCTCTTTGATTGGGAGGATCAACATAGTAAAAATGGCAATTTTACCAAGAACAATCTATAGATTATATGCAATCCCCATCAAAATCCCATCAAACATCTTTGCAGACCTTGAGAAAATAATAATTAATTTTATATGTAAAAACAAAAACCCAGGATAGTCAAAACAATCTTATACAATAAAGGAACGTCTGGAGGTATAACCATCCCTGACTTCAAATTCTATTACAGAGCTGCAGTATTGAAAACAGCTTGGTACTGGCATAAGAACAGAGAAGTCGACCTATGGAATCGAATAGAAGACCCAGATATTAACCCACAAACCTATGAACACTTGATTTTTTGACAAGGGAGCTAAAGGTATGCAATGGAAGAAGGAAAGCATCTTTAACAAATGGTGCTGGCATAACTGGATGTCAACCTGTGGAAGAATGCAAGTAGATCATATCTATCACCTTGCACAAAAATCAAGTCCAAATGGATTAAAGACCTCAACATTAATCTGACCACTTTGAATCAGATAGAAGAGAAAGTGGGAAATAGTCTACAAGACATAGGCACAGGAGACCACTTCCTAAGTAGAACCCCAGTAGCACAGACAATAAGAGAATCAATGAATAAATGGGACCTCCTGAAACTGAGAAGCTTCTGTAATGCAAAGGACACCGTTAGTAAGACAAAAAGGCTACCTTCTGACTGGGAGAAGATCTTCACCAACCCCTCATCAGATAAAGGTTTGATCTCCAAAATATCCAAAGAACTCAAGAAACTAGACACTAAAACTCTAATGAACCCAATTAAAAAATGGGGTGCTTATCAAAACAGAGAATTCTCAACAGAAGAACTTCAAATGGCCAAAAGATACTTAAGGTCATGCTAAACATCCTTAGCGATCAGGGAAATGAAAATCAAAACAACTATGAGATACCATTTTACACCCGTCAGATTAGCTAAACTCAAAAACACCAATGATAGCCTATGCTGGAGAGGATGTGGAGAGAGGGGAACTCTCATCTATTGTTTGTGAGAATGCAAACTTGTGCAGCCACTGTGGAAATCAGTGTGGCGGTTTCTCAGGAAAATGGGAGTCAACCTACCTCAAGACCCAGCAATTCCACTCATGGGAATATACCCAAGAGATGCCCTAACATACCACAAATCATTTGTTCAACTATGTTCATAGCAGCACTATCTGTAATAGCCAGAACTTGGAAACAACCTAGGTGCCCCTTAATAGAAGAATGGTTAAAGAAGGTGTGGAACATATATACATTAGAGTTTTACTCAGTGGTAAAAAACAATGACATCTTGAATTTTGCATGCAAATGAATGGAAATAGAAAATGCTTTACTAAGTGAGGTAAGCCAGACCCAAAAAGAGGAATATGATGTGAATTCACTCATTAGTGGATTCTAGCCATAATTAAAGGTCTTGGAGCCTATTATTTGTGATCCCAGACAAGCTAAATAAGAAGGTGAACCTGAAGAAAACCATGTAGTTATCCTCCTGGAGATTGGAAGTAGACAAGAGTCCCAGGTAACCTCGGGTGCATGGGGGGGGGTGGGGGGTTGTTGGAAGAGGAGAGGGTTAGAGAGAAGGGAGTAGAGGAGGAATGGGGAAACCTCGGGGGATTGGGATGGGGGGAAGGGAGGAAGGACGGATATGAGAACAAGGAAGTATATATCTCAACTAAGGGAGTCATTTTAGGGTTTACAAGAGACTTGATTATAAATGGGATCCCAGGTCCAAGGAGAGATCCCCAGATTGTTCTCTGGACAGAGAAGAGGGTGCCTGAACCAGCCTTGGCCCATAACTATACTGATGAATATTTTGCTTATCACCATAGAACCTTCATCTGGCGATGGATGGAGATTGAGACAGAGACTCACATTGGAACACTGGACTTAACTCCCTAGGTCCAAACGAGAAGCAGAAGGATAGAGAACGTGAGCAAAGAAGGCAAGACCAGGGGAACCTTCATCCAATGATGGATGGTGATATAGACGGAGATCCACATTGGAGCACCGGACTGAGCCCCCCATGGTTCAAATGAGGAGCAGAAGGAGGAAGAAAATAAAAAAGGAAATCACAACCGTGAGGGGTGCGATCACCCACTGATACAAGGGGACTGATGTAATGAGAGTTCACCAAGGCCAGTTGGACTGGGACTGAATGAGCATGTGATCCAACCAGATTCTCTGAATGTAGCCGGATTCTCTGAATGTGGCTGGCCCGGAGTCTTTCTGAAAAGCCATTGACAATGACACTGGGACTTGTTTCCTCTGCATATACTGGATTTTTTGGATCCAGTCTGTTTGGATACTCACCTTCCTGGACCTGGAGGGAGCGGGGAGGAACTTGAACTTCCCACAGGGCAGGAAGCCCTAATTGCTCTTAGGCATGGAGAGGGAGGAGGAGGGGGAGGAGGGGGAGTGAGAGGGTGTTTGGAGGAGGGGCGGAAATGGAAACTTTTATAATTTAATAAACTTTGGAAAAAAAGAATATAAAACAAAACAAAACAAAACAAAAAAACACGTATCCAATCCCATAGGATTCTGCCAGGTCCTCTAGCACAAGTAATACAGAAATTGATCAATTGGAAGCATGTTGCAGGCTTCAGAATTTCATAAAAAATATCATGTCAATAACAAATGTTTAAAAAAAGAGTTTTCTCTTACATGGCAATAAGCTAAGGAGATTATAAAAAGATGTCCTAGTTGCTCTTTCTATAACCAAACACTGCCACCTGTAGGGACTAACTCAAAGTGTACTCAGATGAATGAAATCTGGCTGATGGATTGCTCCACTTTGCAGAATTTTGAAAATTAAAAAATGTACACAATACTATTGACATTTATTCAGATTTTCAATGGACAACTGCTTAAAGCTCAGAAAAGGCTGATTCAATAGTCACATATTTATTAGAAGTTATGGCCATCATAGTTATACATGCACAAATAAAGACATATAATGGTCCAGAATATGTTTCTAAGAAAATGAAACAGATTTTTTTGCTTATTACAATATTTAGCATATTACAGGTATTCCACACAATCCCAAAGGTCAGGCAGTTATAGAAAGATCAAAACACACTATAAAGCATATGTTAAACAAACAGAAAAGGGTGAAAAATACCCCCACAAATATATTACATAATTCTTTGTTAACCTTGAATTTTCTTAACACTAATGAGAAGGGAACAACAGCAGTAGAGAGATATTGGAAATAGAAAATTCTTCTGAATTCAATCAGCTGTTGTATTTCAAGCATGTATTAACCTCACAATGGAAATCAGAAGATGTGCTACATTGGGAAAGGGGTTTTGCTTTTGTTTCCACAGGAGAAGAAAAACTATAGGTACCATCAAAATTAATAGAGATTTGGCTTGAAAAGGAGAAACCTCTTGAAAGAAGAGAAATGACAGTTCATCCACATTGGTGACAGCCATAGAGATGGCCATAAGTGTTGGGTCAGGGTTCTGTTCTTATCTTTGCAGGAAAATACTCATCTTCAAAAGGTCAAGAGGCCCTGGAAATCTAAATGCCTAAAGAGGAAAAGATAATTATCCAGATAGGATCACCAAGCAAAGAGAATTATGACTGAGGGCATGTCATTTGAGGGTGAGAATCTCAAAAACATAAGCTAAAATATTAATCATGATTCACTTAAAAATCAAAGCTGTCTTTGGAGTTAGACACTGGCTCTGTCCTTCTTTAAATCCAAGCATGCTATTAAAATAAGAATTCAGAGTTTCTGTTTCATGTCAGGAGTCATGATATGGGACAGAAAGAAAAAAGAATTTAGAAAAAAATTATTTTTCTTTATACCTATTTTTTGTCTCTATTGTACCTTTCATTGAAATATATGTATATATATATATATGTGTGTGTGTGTGTGTGTGTGTGTGTGTGTGTGTGTATGTCTATATAAGTAATGTTTAAGTTTTCCACAATGAACAATGAATTTTACTGCAGTGATCTTTGAAGTTTCCAGGAAGACGACTGGGCCCCACAACAACTCCACCTGGTTGATATGATGTCATGATGCTGATAGCGCTACTATAAGACCTGTTTTGGGTACCAGCTGCTCAAGATTGTTCCAACTTGGTTAGCTGATATAGTGCCCTTTTTACAACATTCTGGCTGGAACTCCAAATAGGAGGCTCAGAAAAATCCTACCAAATACTCAGAGATACCAGACAGAAATCTTGGAACCTAATCATCATCTTATTTTCACAGGATCCCATCTAAAGAACATCACCCTCATGACAGCTGGAAGTAATTCTAGAAGATGACGTCCCCTCTCACAACAAAGATATATGCATTGTCTCAGTTAGGGCTACTATTGCTATGATGAAACACCATGGCCAGAAACAAGTTGAGAAAAAAATGGTTTATTTGACTTATACTTTCAAATTGTAGTCCATCATTGAAGGAAGCCATGGCAAGAACTCAAACAGGTCAGAAAGCTGAAGGCAGAAGCTGATGCAGAGACCATAGAGAGTGCTGCTTACTGGCTTGCTCATCATCACCTGCTCAGTCTACTTTCTTATAGAACCCAGAACCACCAGCCCAGGGATTGTACCACCCACAATGAGCTATGGCCTCTAGTGTCAATCACTAATTTGGAAAATATCCTACAGCCGGATTTATGGAGGTATTTTCTCAATTGAGGTTCCCTTCTCTCAGATGACTCTAGCTTTTATCCAGTTGACACAAAATTATCCAGCACTGGCATATATAAATTATAATGTAATTAAAGATGGTGCTAGTTTAAAAATATGGCAGTTGTAGATTCTCCTCCAAAATTGATGACCTCACAAGCCCCAGGAAGTTGGCTTGGTTCTAGTACAACATATAGTTTCCTTGTATACCTAAAGTTTTGTGTGTGTGTTTGTATACATATGTAGTTTAAATGAAATCTTCCTTTCTAAGTTGAAAATTCTCCCTATAAGAATCACATACTCTCTAAACAACCCCACACCACAAATGAAAAGCTTCCTTTGAGCTGCTAGTCAGGGTTGCCCAAGAGACTACCCAATACTCCAAACCAGCTGTCATTTCAGTGTCTACTCTTTCTCTTATCATCATTACGAGACAGCCATGGAAGAAATACCAGAGGGTTGGAGGACAGAGAAAAGGAACATAAACACCAGCACATGTGCAGAGAAAAAGTGGTACTCAGATATAGTAACTTTGTTTAGAAGGACTATGGAATGGGTGGACAAAGAGAAATACCTCTACTTGTACCTGTTTTTTCAAAGTGTTTGAATTTACTTCTCAAATTAATGTACATTTGGATTATTAAATGCTTATAATACACACTGAAATATTCCAAATAACAAGATTTCCTAATGTTGCTGCAAGGTCAGAGTAAATATGCTTATTAGAATTAGATACATTGGTTGTGTATGAATCCATGAAGAACAAATCTAAAACTGCTGCATGGCCTATGTGAGAAAATTGTAACAAGTGAATGTAAGAGTGTATAATAGGTATTGCTCAGTAAGCAGTAGGCAGATTACTTTCTCATCATTGCCTTTTTATTGTGATAAAATATTAAATATTTAGAAGATTTTGAGTATTTCCAGAATACTCATAGTGGATACTATATTTCATTATGTATTATTTTTGTTATTCTCATTTTTTGTTATACTTTATTGTTATATGATATCTTTAAATAAGGTGATATATCAAAAAATTCTTAGTTCCCCAAAAAAACCTGATTCATACAAACTCATCTTTAATTGTATAGATTTTAGCTCATATTCAGTGTGTTGGGAAATGGAAGCTCGTTTAAAATGCATTCCCACTGAGACAGAGATTGGCTCCAAGTCTCAGGACAGAGGTAACTAATTGTGTTCACGTAAATCATGTCCTCAGAGAATTCTTTCCCAAGGAACTGTCTTTGTCTAGTCACTCAGGAAAATGGTAAATGAGTTGTCTATGGAAACAATTCCCAAGAG